>NC_060145.1:200926296-201229326 GCF_021461385.2 Schistocerca piceifrons | reverse complement strand
ATCGCGTTTCGCCGACAGCAGCGATAGAACAATGGCCAAGGTAACTGTTTGGGAATCGGAAAACCCAGGTCCGAATCTCGAAGAAACCTCGCGGATGTTATTCTTTTCGTTTGCATTTTTCCTTATCTCAATTGATAGGGATAGGAGGATTAATAAGGTAAGTAAATCAATAAGGAATGATAATAATAAAGTAGGCAAACTAATTTCCCAAACGCCGTGAGCTAGTAAAGTATTAAACTTTTAAGCCTAGTCACATCAAAACAACTCCGAGTAAGAGTGCTGCGAATTCCTCACGAGGGATCACGGCGGGGCGCAGTAACTATGACTCTCTTAAGGTAGCCAAATGCCTCGTCACCCGGCGAAATACATTTGCAAACTGGAGGAACTCGTCGTAGGAGTAACTCCGACGATGCTAAGATGGACAGATAGTGGCATATCGCTCCTTCAGGACTGTCCACAGAGAGAATGAAAAATGTGAAGGGTTTTCAAAAAGGGGGAGCAGCTGGCAGGGGTAACTATGACTCTCTTAAGGAAGCCAAATGCCCCGTCACCCGGCGAAATACATTTGCAAACTCGAGGCTCTCGTGGTTGGAGGGATCACGGCGGGGCGCAGAGGACGTCCTCGCCCCACCGCAGCCGAAAGCAGACTTTGCTATCGGTGCTGTCGGCGAAAAGCGTTTACCATGTGGGTACAGAAGCGGCAGTTGTAAAAGTTTCTTACCTCGATTTCTGGAAAGGTAAGCGTTTTCGGACCCCATACCTGATGATGAAAAATGCTCTATTTACAATTATCTATCGATCTCGCCAGTTTTGAGTCGGTTGCTCGTCGTAACCTTTAGGAGTGATTGTCTCAAAATCGCGGGGGTGTTGACCAAAAATATCTTAGATTCCTTCGTATTAGGTTATACACTAGCGACCTGCCAAATCTGAGCCGAATCGGTTGGCCGTGTCTCAGGCCTTCCCCTTGTCAGTGTGCAAGGTCTCCTTCGAAATACTCTCCTCCACAATTTGTACACCGCTCCCAACACCGTTCCCACTTCCGGAACAGTCTCGCCGGCCGCTGTGGTCGAGCGGTTCTAGGCGCTTCAGACCGGAGCCATGCGGTTGCTAAGGTCGCAGGTTCGAATCCTACCTCGGGCATGGATGTGTGTGATGTCCATAGGGTAGTTAGGTTTAAGTAGTCTAGGGGACTGAAGCAGTCTCGATACTCCTGTTACTGGACCACGCGAAGTGACATCTGCGAATTTTCTTTTATCTCGTCTATCGTTGCAATTCTTCGTCCTTTCAACGGGATTTTCAACTTTGGAAATAAAAAAAAAGTTTACAGGGGCCAGGTCTGGAGAGTACGGAGAATGGGGTAGCACAGTGACTTCGTTTTTTGTGCAAGGGCCAGACACCAACAGGGATGAATGTGCGGGTGTGTTAACGTGATGCAAGAGGCATGAATTGTCACGCCACATTTCAGGCCGTTTCCTCCTCACATTTTCTCGCTGGCGTCGCAGCATGTCCCGATAGTACCATCGATTAACTGTTTGTCCGTATGGCATGAATTCATGAGGAACTAATCTTTCGGTAGACGTCGAAGAGTGTTCTGAACGAGAGTCATTTTTAACTTCCGTCAAGCCATTTTTAAACCGAATCCGGCGTGAGCACTCATCACCCTAGGCTTCCTGCATAATTTGGTGTGTTTCTGCACAGGTTTTCTTGAGTTTTGACGCGAAGTTTAATACAGATGCGTTGCTCCTCTAACTCTGTCATATCGAAATTCGCAAACTGTGTGACCCATTTTACTCAGTACATCGCTGAACAATAACTAACAGATACACAGCAATGAAACTTCCGGCAGTTACACATTAGTCGTGTGCAGGGATGCCAACTGCATTTCGCTCCAACACACCACTGGCGCGAAATTACGAATGTTCCGGAATTTTTTGAACATACCTCTTATACATGCCACAGGAAGAAATTTAAAGTAGACATCGTGTTTACCCTGTATTCCTTTCCCGATTTTATGAAAACTGTCCTAGTACTGTAGCATTATTGAATTCCCTTCTTTAACTGTGATCACTACAGTCACAGGTCTGTTTTGGTGATAATGTGAAAAGAATTTGTCTTGCCCATTCTCCGCCATTGACATGGTCTTATTTGGGAATAACCAGTGAGAACTAACCAAGTTCGTCACGCGGGGTTCATCATACTTTAGCAACTTCACAGTTCTGCTTATCACATAGAAACATACCGTGTGGTTATAATTAAAGTGCAGCTACTCACAGAAGTCCAGTGTGGGTTGTAACTGTAGCACGGCAGCGAAACTTAGTAACTATCCTAAATGCATTAGTGCTTTTTTACGTTTGGAATCAAATTACTTCTAATTTTGACCACCAGGTGCGAATCTGGCGCTGTGAATGCGAGGTAGATGTGTAGAAATGTATTCATATGTAACGGACTAGAAACGAAACATGGGCAGAAAAGGTCACACAAGTGGGAAAGGCGTAATGCTGATAATATTAACCGCCACTTACACAATTTGTTCAATATGAGCATCGGAGACGACGACTAGATGCTGTACAGCGCCGGATTCGCACCTGGTGGCAAACATTGTAAACAATTTTTTTCCCAGCGTTTATTGTCCCGCATTAATGCTTTGGAATATGTAACATGTTTCGCTACCATACGATGATTTACAGCCCACACTGGACCTGTGTTAGTAGATACACTTTAATTGTAACCACCCGGTATCCTTTTGCAAGTGATTGTGTCCTTGTGGCTGTTCATCGTAGCTGTTGACTCAATTTTAATCAACGATATATTGGCGACTAAACAAGTCGTTGTCTTCTTCAGGTTTCGTGAGATGCATTTATTACACGTACTCGCTGCATGGACTCCAGTCAGACTGTCGCGTCCTTATTTATGGCCGAGTTCGACTCCTGAACTCCTTCTTTTGATATTTATTTATTTTTCGGAGCCTGTAGTGGTATTCCGAGAAACGCACATTCTTCCAGCGTTTCCGAGCTCTGGTGCAAATGATCGGCGAAACCACGGTTGCCAGTAAATTGTCTTTGAACAGAGGCTGGTTTGAAAATTTCCGGTGGTGATAGCTAGGGCCATTAAGTTCACCACGACAGTTCTGAATCACTGTTAAGGTTTCGGAAAGCAGCTGAACCAGTCTCCAGCTATTTCTCAGCAGCAGTGTTACTACCATACATCGAAGATCTGCAGACAATTAATTCTGGTTAGAGAACAGCCTCACACTTTTCGGTGTTCCGCCGTAGTAACTCAGCTGATCTACTACAGTGTTGTTATTAATGTCGTCCTGATCTTTGGCACAAGGCGATGATCATGTTTCCTGGTCTGCAGCAGAAACGTCGAGAAATACCGACGTAACTACTTCGTTTTGTTGTCGTAGGCGAATGATCGAACATTTTTACGAATTCACCACTGATGATGACGTTAGTTTACGGATTTACGATAATGACTGGACAGACAAGCAACTTTCACATAGATCTGTATGACCTATATGCTCTGTACAGAAATGGTAACTGGGAAAGTAGAGAAGGCAGTACATGCGTTTACTGAGGAATTGCGCAGTAATATATTCGCAAACGGCTGCAGAGCGCTTGCTTAAGCAGAATCGATCGTGCCAATTTCCACTTCTAGGGGCGACCCTGATTTATTGAAACAGCTGCGGTAGAAGAACTATTGTTTCAGAAGTCAGCAGGTGATTTAGGAACGCCTGCAAGATAAACAGCGGTCGCAGTTGGTGCTTTGCGTCAAAGAGTGTGTTGGATTATTTGCGGAATACCTCTCCGCCTTCCCAGTCATATGTGTAGGAGCACTTCAGTCCACTGCAGCCAAACTTTCTATAGCCCAGGCTCTGGTTGCTACGCAAACTGTATATTTTGGACTTACACGGTTTCTTTTACTAGAAAAGTCGTAGAAAGGTATGTACCAGTGATACAGTTATGAAAAACACAGTTGAACTTCGTTTAGCAGTCTCCTGCCCCCCCCCCCCTCTCTCTCTCTGCTCCCCATTCTCTCACCCCCCTCCCCTTCCCCTCCCCGCACGCTACATCTCATGCACTTCACGAAGAAAATTAACGTAATTAGAAAAAGTTGACTCAGAGAGAAGGAATGTAGACAATATCTTTTCACCGTACAGGAATAGCAACTAATTTACCACGTACCTCCGTTCGTTAGCTACTGGAGTCAGATCGTAGGTGTATAAATGTTAATGTATATGCATTTCTTAAAGTTGTAAGTAGGCTGTTTAGGTTTTTATGTTGGTAACGCCACGTAGTGCTCTGTATGAAAATCACTGACTGTGCTGTGTGAAGTCTGTGGCTGGTTTGCATTGTTGGAATATTTGCTATTGTAGTGTTGGGCAGTTGGATGTGAACAGCGCGAAGCGTTGCACAGTGAGCCGCCAGCAGTGGTGGATGTGGCGAGAGAGATGGCAGAATTCTGAGAGCGGACGATCTGGACGTGTGTCCATCAGAAAGAGTAAATTTTTAATATTGGATATCATGAACTGATATATATATATATATATATATATATATATATATATATATATATATATATATATATATATATATGATGACTTTTGAACATTATTAAGGTAAATACATTCTTTGTTCTCTATCAAAATCTTTCATTTGCTAACTATGCCTATCAGTAGTTACTGCCTTCAGTAGTTAGAAACTTTTATTTAGCTGGCAGTATTGGCGCTCGCTGTATTGCAGTAGTTCGAGTAACAAAGATTTTTGTGAGGTAAGTGATTCATGAAAGTATTAGGTTATTGTTAGTCAGGGCCATTCTTTTGTAGGGATTGTTGAAAGTCAGATTGCGTTGCGCTAAAAATATTGTGTGTCGGTTTAGTGTTGGTCAGAATAAGTAACGAGAGAAATGTATGAGTACGCTCAGTTCTGCTCAGCTGTTTGAAAATCAAATAACGTAAGAGGTTTATCAGCACAGTAATTCATTAATTTTTCTAAGGGGAAGTTTCATATGAATGTATTTACCTTAATAATGTTCAAAAGTCATCATATATATGTCAGTTCATGATATACAATATTACAAATTTACTCTTTCTGATGGACACACGTCCAGATCGTCCGCTCTCAAAATTCTGCCATCTCTCTCCCCACATCCACCACTGCTGGCGGCTCACCTCCAACTGCGCAACGCTACGCGCTGTTCACGTCCAACTGCCCACGTCCAACAATGCAAACCAGCCACAGACTTCACACAGCACAGTCAGTGATTTTCATATAGGACGCTACGTGGCGTTACCAACATAAAAACCTAAACAGCCTACTTACAAAGTAACCAGACAGTCACCTGAAACATACTTGACTGCAGTACAAAATTGATTGCTACGAAGACCAGTAGACGATTGATCGGCTTGAATGTGAACTGTTAGGTTTTTAGCTTAGAACTGCACTTAGGTTTTTCGACGTACTGACCTTTCAGGTCAGTGCACTTTGTTCGATGTTTTTCTTTTGAGCAGATTTCATTTAGAAACTATGAGGGTTGTTCAATAAGTAATGTCCCACATTTTTAAAAAAGCCATTGATATACATAGACAAACGTCGTTCTGGTGCTTCACATTTGATGTTTGTTCTGTGGGCTGGTCAAGTTTCGAACCGTTCGGGGACAGATGGCAAAGTCGTAGCACAGCGTCAGAATGGCGTCTTCATACGACTCACGTCACAAGCAGCGTGCTGTTATTGAATTCCTCCGTGGTGAACATCCATCAACGTTTCTGTGCAATGTATGGCGATGCTGCAGTTGATAGGAGTACGGTTGAGCAATGGATAAAGAAAGTTACAGCCTCAGGAAATGCAGAAACAGAGCTCCATGATCAGCCACGCTCGGGATGTCCTGTCACAGCCATTGCTCCAGACATGCTGAATCATGCGGATTTCATTATTAGTGGCGACCGGCGCATCACAACTCAACAATTGATTCTACAGTTGTTGGTCGGCATTGGAAATGCATCTGCAATGATCGGGACTCTCGGATATTCAAAGAAGTGCTCACAATGGGTTCCACAAATGCTCACAGTGGTCCACAAGATTCAAAGAAAGGCCATTTCATCTGAATTGCTGGAGCGTTTTGAGACCGATGGAGAGGTCTTTCTGTCACGGATCGTTACGGGGGACGAAAGCTGGCTGCACCAGTATGCGCCGAAAAAGAAAAGGGAGTCCATGGAGTGGAATCATCCTCGTTCACCACAAAAGAAGAAATTGAAGACAATCCTCTCTGCCGGAAAAGTCATGGTGACAGTCTTCTGGGGTTGTGATGGAGTCATACTAGTGGATGTGATGCTGAGAGGGTCAACCATCAATTGAGAGGCATACGTGAAGACTTGCTCCAGCACGATAATACACGTCTACATACAAATCTGGGAACCCGGGAACACATCGCCGAATTGGGTTGGACATCATTGCCTCATCCCCTCTACAGTCCAGACCCGTCACCCTAGGACTTCCATCTTTTTAGGTCGTTTAAAGATTCTCTACGGGGAACACACTTTGAAGATGACGAGAGTGTCAGTCAGTTAGTGAAAACATGGCAACGCCTACAGGATAAGAGCTTTTACTAGCAGGGAATACATGCTCTTCCACAAAGTTGGCGTACGGCCGCAGAACGTGATGGAGACTACGCAGAAAAATAGGACATGCACAAGAAATGTTGATGTATATTGTCACCAAATTCTAACTCTTAACAATAAATATGTTCTGAGAAAAAAATGTGAGGCATTACTTGTTGAACGACCCTCGAATAATTCCGAAAGGTCTGTGACGTTCGCATTTACAACTGTCGCATTCTCTTCACTGTGCTTAAAATCTCCAGGGACATATATCTGTTGATGAAGCTGCAAGTGGACGTCAGGTGTGGTGAAAAGGACGTATTCCAAGAATTCCTATTTCAGACTTTTTATTTTTAACATTCCCAGTGCACATTTCATTGTTCTGATTATGGTTACTATCTTCCGCTCTCTGCTTTTCCGCGAGTATCGCTTCGCCCAGTGAGTGCATACTATCCTTTACATATTTGCCAACTATTTGCACTGTAACCTCCAAGAAAAAGGCAGTTTCCATCCTACAAAGCACTGATCATAGCGCTTCTGGCAGTTTAAGACAACTTCCATTGCTTTTTCTTGTACTGACTCACTGGCTGCCCCTCGCTGCTTTATTACTCTGTGATTTCGTTCTTGAAGTGACTGACCCACGCTCTATCCACATTAACAGATGTTTTTACTAAATAACTAGGATTATTTTCAAAATCTTCCAAAATCTATTGAGAACTTAGTTTTCGTGTTTCCTTTCCAATATCTGTCAACAGCACCCATCTTCCACAAAGTTCTTTAATACACAATTATTCATGACCAATGTTCGATACTCTTTCCTCTGATATTCCTTTGACGTCACTATTTCATACAACTTCTATAGCTGATAGTTCAATACCATATTGTGCAATTTATCAATGTTTTCATCTGCGTTTACTTCATTCTGGACGTCCTTCAGTGGGCCACGTGTAAATTTAGCCACTACATTGTAAACTGGTCACTCCTTAGACTCCCTGTACACCGTCAGTAAAACGACTGGTTTTGAACTGTTCTCTGCTGTTCAGGGAGACAGTTTCATTCACGATTTGCGGCATTTCAGCAAGCTGCTTGTCGTCATCAGCGATATATACTGAGTTATCATTGTCCAGATTTTGCCATATGAAGAAAGTTCCCGAAAGCAGTTGAATATACACCATGAAACTCTAAAATCGCACAAGTCTGGATGAATATGCGTTGGTTATAAACTATCAAAAGGAGTCTTATATTGGGACGATAGTCAAGTTTCACATTTTGAACGAAACATACATGACATAACTGCTAGAAAAAGTTTTGCATTTTTTAAAAAACCCTGACCTGGATCGTTTTATTTCGAAGAACGTTCCGCTATTATAAAAAATAAATGTAATTGCTATCAAAGCAGTCTCTGCGCCAGTATATTTATCCTAATCCTAAGCATCATTATTTTAAAAAAAAATGTTGAAACGTCGCCTTAGAAAAATTATAAATGACTGTGCTTAAACTGACACACAATATTTTTAGCGCAACGCAATCTGACTTTCAAAAATCCCTACAAAAGAATGGCCCTGACTGACAATAACCTATACCTTTCATGAATCACTTACCTTCAAAAATCTTCATTACTCGAACTACTGCAATACAGCGAGCGCCAATACTGCCAGCTAAATAAAAGTTTCTAACTACTGAAGGCAGTAACTACTGATAGGCATAGTTAGCAAATGAAAGATTTTGATAAAGAACAAAGAATGTATTTACCTTAATAGTATTCAAAAGTAATAATATATATATCAGCTCATGATATCCAGAATTACAAATTTACTGTTTCTGGCGAACACACGTTCAGATCGTCCGCTCTTAAAATTCTGCCATCTCTCTCCCCACATCCACCACTGCTCACCTCCAACTGCGCAACGCTACGCGCTGTTCACATCCAACTGTCCACCACTACAATACAATTTCAACAATGCCAACCAGCCACAGACTGCACACAGCACAGTCAGTGATTTTAATATAGAGCGCTATGTGACGTTACCAACATAAAAACCTAAACAGCCTACTTACAAAGTAATTAGAAAAAATCAAATCATGCTCTTTAACAAAGTGAGTAATTTGTAAATGACACGCTACTGCACACATCAATAAAAGTATTGCATCATCCTGATATGTCGTTCAAATGGCTCAAATGGCTCTGAGCACTATGGGACTCAACTGCTGTGGTCATCAGTCCCCTAGAACTTAGAACTACTTAAACCTAACTAACCTAAGGACATCACACACACCCATGCCCGAAGCAGGATTCGAACCTGCGACCGTAGCAGCAGCGCGGCTCCGGACTGGAGCGCCTAGAACCGCACAGCCACCGCGGCCGGCGTATGTCGTTCAGTTGAGTTGATACTGCGATTGTTGCTGTAACGTTTGGGAGGTTATCCCTGACGTTGTTTATAAACAGTTACCATGAGAGCTATCTGCGGGAAGAATGCCGCAACCGAATGGATTTCAGCTGAAAGTACCAGTAGACGTCTGTGGAACAGTAGAGTGAACATCCATGATGGCGCGAAGTACAATCGCGACCAGTGATCCAGACTGCATCATCACGTTAGGCGCAGAAGGCTTGTCAACCAGGGAATTGACAGACGTCTGCACCGGAGTCAAAGTGTTATGGTGGAACCTTGGAATCGGTTCCAATTGGCCGTTCACGTTCGGCAGGTGCACAGGACGATCCAATATTTACAAGTTTTGAGTCAAAGGAACCGTTGACCGAGTGCTCCAGAAATGAATTCGCCCTTTGAAGAATCCACGGGATGTTTTGTGTCGCACGAAACTGTTGGGAGACGGCTGCGAATGTCCATCACTCACGACCGTGGCGAGCACCACATCATACATCACAACACATTGGACTCCGTTAGAGATAGGCAATAAATCATGCAGAGTGGACGCCACAGGATTAGCGTCAAGTTTGGTTTACGGACGAAACGATTGTACCCTGATAATCACAGACAACGTGTTTGGACTCAAACCGCTAATATCGAACGCCTCCAATGCTGTATCAAATATGTGCAACAATGTAGCGATGAAGAGATGTTCTGGGTGGCATTACATAGGGCTGCCATATACCGTTCCTGGTTGTTGAGGGCAGTCTGATTGCTCTACGGTACAGGGGCGAGATTCTGCAATCAATAGTGGGACAGTATCGTGAACGGTTTGGTGCCAGTTTCATCCTGATGGATGGTAACTATCGTGCTTTTCGCGCTGTTGTCGTGAACACGTAGTGGCCACTCTGTTCCCTAGACATTAACCCAGTCGAACGTGTGTGGGATCGATTGAAATGAACTGTTTGTGGACGTCGACAAGACCCTAGCAATCTGTGCGACTTATGCAGTATCGCCAATGAAGAGAAGGACTATTTGGGCCAGGGATGGCTTGATGATCTCATCATTAATATACCACAATGGATTCCAGCCTGCCTCCGAGCGAGGGAACTTTCCACTGCGTACTGACGTTGCTCAGTAGTGCTGTGAGCACCCCCCCCCCCTCCCCCCCTTCCCCCCCCCCCTCCCCCCCCGACGAGAAACAAATGATTTTGTCGTCACACAAATGAATTTTTGTTTTCTGTGCCAGGAATTTTGAAATACTTTTGTTGACGTGTGTACTTCGAAATGTGTCTTCACCGAATGAACTCTGATTTCTCTGAGTTTTTCGTTGTGGTCATTTCTTGAGACGTATGTGGTAACAAGAAATCTGTACTCGATAGTTCTGCGGACGTACGCTTTCGGAATTCCGGCAGTAAACCTCTCCGTGAAGCACAACACCTCTCTTGTATAGTCTGCCGAGTTTGTTGAGCATTTCTGTAAAGCCCTCGTTCGGAGTACACGATCTTGTGGCGAAACGCTCCGTTGGATTCCTCCCCCCCCCCCCCCCCCTCCCAACTCCTCTATTAATTCGGAGTGGTAAAGAGTCCCATAGTGATGAACTGTACTCAAGAATCGGTCGAACGAGTATTTTGTTAGCAACTTCTCTCGTGGGTGAGCTTATGTCCACGAATCAGCACGGTTTTAGAAAGCATCGCTCTTGCGAAACTTAGCTTGCCCTTTTCTCGCATGATATAATGCGAACTATGGATGAAGGGCAACAGGCAGATTCCATATTCATCGAGTTCCAGAAAGCATTTGACACGGTGCCCCATTGCAGGCTGTTAACGAAGATTCGACAATACGGAATAAGTTCACAGACGTGTGAGTGGCTCGAAGACTAATCAATAGGACTAATAGGGGATGGCGAAAGTGTATAAAGAACGGCAGCACAAATGGTCGCATTTATTTGACTCTTGGGAGACTGTCACGGAAATGACGAAAAACCTGCCGGCCGCGGTGGTCTAGCGGTTCTAGGCGCTCAGTCCGGAACCGCGCGACTGCTACGGTCGCAGGTTCGAATCCTGCCTCGGGCATGGATGTGTGTGATGTCCTTAGGTTAGTTAGGTTTTAGTAGTTCTAAGTTCTAGGGGACTGATGACCACAGATGTTAAGTCCCATAGTGCTCGGAGCCATTTGAATTTGACGAAAAACCTGAACTTACGAAGTAGAGGGCAACTGTCAAGTCAAAGCCTACTTACCCTCTGCGTATTGCTATCGTAGTGACCACCAAGGCGCAATTACACTAACCAATGCCCAATTACACTAACCAATGAGCGCGCAAAGGTATTTAAACAGTCATTCTTCTGGCGCTCCAAACACGAATGGAACGATAATGAACACTAATAAGTGATATTGTGAGAATTACCCTCCTTCATGCACTTCAGTGGTTATGGAGCTACAGATTAACGTGAACAGCGAACGATTGTGCAACTTGACGTTCTCACGTTAATAGATATTCGCGAGAGGTAAAAGGAAATGACAGGTGACAAAAAGTTATAGGACCGACTTAGGTTTGAACTCCAGACTTCCGGAGTTGTAACCGACTCTTAACCGTCAAATCCACACACTAACGTAATTTAAGCTGCCATCTGTTTTGAAATACACCTACATGCGAGCGTAATTAAAGAAAGGAGCACTCATCTACGATACTTATTTTAGAAAGAGAATACTATCAGATATTGTAAGCTTTACTTTCCAATAATTCACATAATGGTATCTAAAATATTCAATTTCTCTTAAAATCAAACTGGTCTGTATCCATAATATGGTTTTATGTCTTTTGGCAACACGTATTAGAAAAACATTGTTCATACAAAGTATGAAGCAGTTGTAAAGAAGGTTTTGTAAAACACTGGAAAATTACTGTCAAAGTGTTGGAGGATGCCTGTGTGAATCAGTCAACTTGTAGAAGCTGTGTTAAGGTGTTTAGGCTTCCTCAACCTGAATCAACACCCTAAAATATTTCTGGGTTTGTGTTTGACCACGCATTATATTATGAAATGAATTTGGCTGTTGTTGCAAGAACTTCAAGATGTGTGTGTGTGTGTGTGTGTGTGTGTGTGTGTGTGCTTGCATACGTGGGCGATCGCACCTGACTGTTACAACATAACATTTCTAGTCTGCCTAACTACTTCAGCTTCCACACATTCGAGGCTACTTAACTGTTTTCAAGGCTCCACGGTTTTAACCTTACCGCATCCAGCCATTACCAGATGGAAGATTCCTTGATGAGTCACGACGTGCCCTGCCAACTGATTCCTTCTTTTACTCAAGATGTATCACAAATTTCTTCTTCTCCTCCCCCCTCCCTCACTCCCTTTCACCCCCATCCTCCAACTCCTCATTAGTTATTTGATCTACCCACATAACAATCTTTAGCATTTTCTGTTGCACCACATTTCAAAATCTTCTATTCACGTGTTGTATCGACTGTTTATCGTTCACGTTTCACTTTCGTACTCCAAACAAAAACATTCAGTAAAGACTTCCGAACACTGAAATTTATATTCGATGTTAACAAATTGAAATGCCTTTCTTGCTACTTCCAGTCTTTATTTTACGTCCTCTGCACTTCGGCAATCATAAGTTTACAGCTCAAATAGCAAAACTCGTCTATTACTTTCTGTGGCATTTCCTAAACTAGTTCGCTCAGCATCGCCTGAATGAGTTCGATTGTATTCCGTAACCGTTTTCCTACTTTTGTTGTTGCTCATCTGATAACCATTTTCCAGGACAGTACCCTTCGTGTTCAACTGCTGCTCCAAGTCGTTTGCTGTCTCTGACAGAATTATAATGTCAACGGGAAACCTTAAAGCAGTAAATTCTTGCCCTGGACATTAATTCTCTTTCCAAATTTCTTCTTTCTTCCCTTTACTGCTCGAGATATTTAATGATCATAAACTTCCTGATTTATTGTACGTCTTTTCAGCGAAACCATAAACGTGCTACGATTGGACACCGTTTATCATTAAGAACCGTAATGTAAACTTAACCTCTGCAACAAATATTTATTCAGGAAACTGTTAAATTATGATCATAAATATCAATATTACGCAGCAATACGGTTGGCACAATGTGCGGATTATTCTCTACTGTGCCTCGCATTATTGCGGTAATAAAGTCGCTGACAGAAGTCATCGGCCGGCAGGCACAGTGTTCGTGCAGGAAGCTTGGCGTGCCGCGTTATGGAGGAGCGCCGCCGTCTCCCCTCGGCAGACACACCGTTAACGTCGACGCCACTTTCCTGCGGCAAACACGCGGCCTCGCGTGCGTGTGACGCAGACAGAAATATGGCGACCAGACGGCTTGTTGAGCCCTAATAAACCGTTGAAAGAGCGATAAAACTTTCGCCTCGCGGCGTTCACGTTCCGTGACCGGGACCGGGAGGGTGAGGTCTGGTGGGGGGAGGGGAGCAGTCGCTAATATTTGCTACTTAATGCGCTATAGTAAAGTCTCCGGTAAACACACTACAGCTCGGAACGATTTTTGATCTACCTTAGTCGAGCTTTGTTTGCACCTAGCAAACTTCCAAGACCTGAACTTTGTCATATATCTGCTTGTGTCCAAAATTACGTGACTGGCAGCACAGTATCGGACGTCGTTTCCCGCATGCAATTCATAGGTTACACGAAATAAAACCGCAGGTGGTACATTATACAACGCTGTTGTCGTACACATAGTTCTGCTTAGACGATTCGCTTTAACATACCGATATGAAATACTTTGCGAGCCGTAAAACACGTTTAGTACCAGATAACTGGTCTTATCACGTGCTTGCACTTGACGAAAATGCTTCCTGACAGCTCGTTTGCATTTCTGAGAGCTGAAAAATGCGGTGAGTGCAAGAATGACAACCATTTCAAGCTACAAGATATCAGTGAATTTTTTTCTCGTGGGAGTTGATGTATTTATGACAACAGTCGTACAGGTCAGTATTATTTTTCTGTTGTGGAGTATCTGGCACAACTTGACAAAAAGAAGGGACCGGTTAGTAGGACATGTTCTGAGGCATCAAGGGATCACAAATTTAGCATTGGAGGGCAGCGTGGAGGGTAAAAATCGTAGAGGGAGACCAAGAGATGAATACACTAAGCAGATTCAGAAGGATGTAGGTTGCAGTAGGTACTGGGAGATGAAGAAGCTTGCACAGAATAGGGTAGCATGGAGAGCTGCATCAAACCAGTCTCAAGACTGAAGACAACAACAACAACAACAACAACAACATGGCGATTAAAAACGAACCCATTTTATTTAGTCGACGTCCTCGCTCACTTAAAAGTACCTTTAGAAGTATTTGAGTTGGCTGTTACTAAAGGCGAATCCATAAGATTAAGTCCCTAGAACACGGATATGAGATGGTTACGGATCACCTCGACCAGCACCGTACGTGCATGTACATTTTCTTGACCTGACAATCACCAGTTGCTGGTAAGTTAAATATGTTACCACAGCTCTGTCAAGCAGTTTTGAACCAAACAGGCTATGATACAAGTTCAGTGAAATGCATCTGAGCCTGAGTATTAATTTTAGATTGCTTTCACAATCTTCTGCTACAAGTAAGACATATTTAGAATGTCTTCATCAAATACATCAGCCTGGGCTGGTCTTTTAGATCTGATATGTCTTCCCTGCCTTTCACTCGTAAACCACCTTACTCACTCCGGTCAGGCTGAGCGTGTTTTTAAGCACTATTTGTTCTCCGTCCTCGCCTCAGAAACATAATACCAAACAGCTGAATATGGAAAGCCTCTGAAAAAACTCTGCACGATTCACATGTTGATGACATACGCAACTTTCTATCTTAAATTAACGGGCGTTGTAGCGACTGGAAGACTAAAGTAATCAAACAACCTAAATATCTGTGCACGTCCAAAACTGTATAAATGTTTCAAGTTAGTGATAAACTTCTGGAGCCTATCACATCATTCAAATATGTGGGTGTAAGATACTACGAAGCAATTTGAAATCGGATGATACCGCAGCAGGGAAAATTGACGAAAGGCTTAGAATTTATGAGAGGAACCCGGGAAATCGTGATAGATCTGTGAAGAAAACCGCATACAAGAAGCTGGTACGCGACCTACATTTTGAGCACTACACCAGCGTCTGCAATCCTAATCAAGCAGGCATGATAACATGCATCGAACGGATTGAGGAGTCGCCTTGCTATCAATATAACAGGTCGATATAGTCTATGTAAAGGTGTAACGCAGATGCTCACAGACGTAAATGGAAATATTTGGAAGAAATTGTTTTTCTCAAGAGAATGTGTTTGCGTGAATTTCGAAAACCGACACTAGCGGAAAATCGTACAATATTTCAGCGGTCTCCATCGTATTTCGTACTTACGTACATATATGACCAAGTTCAGGTCGCCTACTGAAGCTCAAATGGTTCGAATGGCTCTGAGCACTATGGGACTTAACATCTGTGGTCATCAGTCCCCTAGAACTCAGAACTACTTAAACCTAACCAACCTAAGGACACCACACACGTCCATGCCAGAGGCAGGATTCGAACCTGCTACCGCAGCAGTCGCGCGGTTCCGGACTGAGCGCCCGGAACCGCTAGACCACCGCGGCCGGCCCTACTGAAGCATACGAGTGTACTCCAGTTATTCTTCCTGCTCTATCGTGAATGGAATAGGTTATAAAGCTGCTAATTCTGGTTGAAGTAACCCCTCCCGTTTATTGTGGGTGTGGATTTACTCTGCAAATCCACATGATTATATAACGTTCTGTGACTTTGCAGAGTGAACCAACACCCACATTTGACTGATAGGAATGTTTTCCTACGTCTGCATGTTAGTTTATGTAGTTTAGCAAGTAAAGCATGAAAATACAGTGATACTGTGTGTAAAGAAAATACTCTGACCAATTCCGATGACAGAGATAGATTTATCACTTGTCACATCTATATCTACATCTACATGACTACTCTGCAATTCACATTTAAGTTCTTGGCAGAGGGTTCATCGAACCACAATCATACCATCTCTCTACCATTCCACTCCTGAACAGCGCGCGGGAAAAACGAACACCTAAACCTTTCTGTTCGAGCTCTGATTTCTCTTATTTTATTTTGATGATCATTCCTACCTATGTAGGTTGGGCTCAACAAAATATTTTCGCATTCAGAAGGGAAAGTTGGGGACTGAAATTTCGTAAATAGATCTCGCCGCGACGAAAAACGTCTTTGCTTTAATGACTTCCATCCCAACTCGCGTATCATATCTGCCACACTCTCTCCCCTATTACGTGATAATACAAAACGAGCTGCCCTTTTTTGCACCCTTTCGATGTCCTCCGTCAATCCCACCTGGTAAGGATTCGACACCGCGCAGCAATATTCTAACAGAGGACGAACGAGTGTAGTGTAAGCTGTCTCTTTAGTGGACTTGTTGCATCTTCTAAGTGTCCTGCCAATGAAACGCAACCTTTGGCTCGCCTTCCCCACAATATTATCTATGTGGTCTTTCCAACTGAAGTTGTTCGTGATTTTAACACCCAGGTACTTAGCACGATACATCGAAGAGCAGTTAACTCTTCCAAGGAAGTTAGAATATTTTATTTCATTTTAACCCCCTTGAACTCTGCCCTACTACACTTGTTTTTTTGAAAACTGTAACGAGGTGGGTCAGCTCGTATTCGATATTTATTTTCCGTGAGCGTGTTTGGGTTGCAAAAAGACGTGTAAACTCGCCGCATCAAGTGGTGTATATGTCGGACGCATATAGTTGGCAGCCATCTTCGCACTGATGTCGCCGTTGCGGTTCAAAAAATGGCTCTGAGCACTATGGGACTTAACAGCTGTGGTCATCAGTCCCCTAGAACTTAGATCTACTTAAACCTAACTAACCTAAGGACATCACACACATCCATGCCCTAGACAGGATTCGAACCTGCGACCGTAGCGGTCGCGCGGTTCCAGACTGTAGTGCCTAGAACCGCACCGCCACTCCGGCCGGCTCGCCGTTGCGGTTTGTGTAAGTCACCTTATTTAATTAAAGATAGATAGTTTGGTATCCCTTCGCATTGGTTCACGAATTTTAGGAACGAAATAAATAGTATGAAAGCCGTCAACCTTTACAGCGTATCCCCTTTAGTAATGCTAGTTTTTTTAATGACGGCGCTATTGACTAATTACATACGTATTAGAGTCCTACACTTACGTCTTTAATGTTCTGACTTTCAGTGAGGAGAGCAGTAGTATATCCATGTCGGTTTAAAATTTGTTATTTTAACTCAGTATGCCATACAGAAGTTGATTGATGAACGCGATTGAAATCACGTCTGAAGATCTTCTGTGTAACTCTCTAGTTCTTTCAATATGGCTATTCACACAAAATATTCTAGCAAACTAAAATTTACAGTTGTAATCAAATCCGAAACAGATAATTTTGCGTGGAATTATTTAACACAGTTACACAATTTTATTTAAAAGCGCAGTTATAATTTAGTGACACGCACTTGATTAATCCGCAGACCTTTTACTAATGCTGGCTTTGCAGAGAGATAGTTTCGACATTCTATTCAACGTGCAATCACTGATATACAGTAACAGCTACTGTAATAATTTTTAGATTTCTGTAAAATTAAGGTACATAATGCAGCGGGAATACTGGCTTCTGTTACAAATTATAACTGTCGGTCAACGAAGTAGGACGCATTTCTATGGTCAAATGTTTATCTCATTTTCAAGAACCCCACACACGAGTGACGAACCACCAATAATCGCCTTCGCGTTACGCGATCTGACCGTAGATCGCACGTGTGTGGGCAAATCGTAGATCGCAGCAATCGATCGCCGATGACTCGGAAATCCTGTGCAATCAGATTAATCGTATGAACGCATCGGCGACGCGTGGCAATATGGCTGCCTGGCTGTCAAAAGTGTTTACGTAGTTTTGTTTCGTTTCTGTATGTCGACGGCGAGTAAGAACTTTAATTAGTATTTACAATTGTTCAGGGAGCAATAATATCTCTGAAAAGTGAAGCTGAAGGGGCAGAAGACCATAGTAGTCTCGGTATATTGTGCTCGAGCTGGTGATTTTGAGTTATTTATGAAATTAGAATTCTCTAACTCTCCCTCACACAATTTACGACAGTAGTTGTAGAAACAAACTGTGCTGCTCTTGATAACATTTCATAAAACGATTAGAGGCTGCACATCCAACTGCAGTTTAACTTAAAAACTGATAAAAGAATAACGAACTGAGGATTTTAAGATGTATTTGCGAAACACAGACTAGAAAGATGTGCGCACTACCCCTGACGCTAAGGGAAAATGTAATGTACTCCGTAACAAAGCCTACAGTCCCCAAGGGAAGCTTTTCAAAGCGAGTTTAATAAATCTCAGTTCCCTTTTCCTGAATTTATTTATTTGTTACTTGTTTTCTGCAAGTATTGGTGGACATAACGACATAAAATATCAATGTTGTTAAATTCAGCTGTTAATTTTCCATGACAGAACTTCACGACAAAGTAGCGTTCGAAGTACTAGTTGGAATTGCTTGGTAAATCGCTCGGATGAGGAGGGGTCGTAGTGAGTAGCAGGCGATATCGCCAGTGATACGTCGTCAAGTTGTGCGAACTGTCCGGAAATCGCACGTGTGTGGACAAATAGCAGCGATCGATCGCTGATCGCTTGCAGTCGTCATGCAATCTGATGCGGTACATAGCAATATGGGTGCCTGGCTGCGACTCATTTGTTAATTATCAACCGTGGTCGTGTACTCTGTAATTTTATATCGTTTCGGTTCGCTTTACGTTAGAATTTATAGTTATTCCGGGACCACGAACTACTCTGACAAATGAAGTTGAAGTTAAGGTTGCCATTTATATTAACAAGTAACGAAAAAAAAATTTGACCCCGTCCGATTTTGCGGTGATTAGCTTGTACTGAAGAAGTAGAATTCACGATAAGTTTCTGGTAATAGTCACAATACATAGAGGTCCCATCTGATAATTTTGAAGTATTTATGAAACAACTATATACATTACTAAAGTTTTCAATTTTTAAATGGAACGACGTACAGTAGTATTAAGTGAGGTTTTTGATTTAAATGTTTAGGGCAAATCTCTAATATACCTTCTCCAGTCCTTTGTCTTTCCGTATAATATAACTTGACTCATACAATTTATAACAAGAGTTATGGCAATCAGCAGTGTTATTGATAGCATTTCTATAGACACATCGAGATTGCAAAACAAATTGTATAAATACTTGCAATTAAACTAGAAGACTAAAGAATGAAAAATGAGTTAAGAACCAATAAATGCAAAATTGTATTATTACACTGAAAAGATGTACACGACTTACTTGGCGTCACTGAAACATTTAATAAATTCAGTGAGGAAGCCCACGGTCTCCAAGGAAGCGCCAGCGGTTCAAAACAAGTTTAATTAACTACAATTCCCGTTTTTTACATTTATTTTTTTTAAGTATTCTTGGGGATACGGACCGTCACCGCTGCTAAGTACAGAATTTTATTTCCCACAGCAGAACTTCTCCACATAGTTGAATACTAACTGGAACTGCTTGGCGAATCGCTCACGTGTGTCGCTGTTAAAGCGAGCGAGCGATTGCACGCATTGTCACTGGCAGTATCGCCAGTGATCCATTGCTTGTGTGCGAAGTTGGATCTTCGACCATAGATGCAAGTGTCTATGGTCGAAGCGTTGGGCCGTTGAGTCTCAGCGCCAGAAATCACTCCTTCTTGCTTGTTAGAGTAGGAATGTCTATGGAGTGAGCATGGCGTACTGCGCTTATCAGCTTCAATCCGAGGCTGTCACGTTACGTAAGCATAATAGTGTTTGTTATACCACGCAATAATTTAATGTTAGGTACTTTACGTATTTAATTTCCTTTTACACGTTCATACGGAACAGCAATGGTGAACAACTATGCTGGTATGGACGCAAATTAAAATGCGTAATAGAGGGCACTTTCTTTTTGTTGGTAAGTACCGCAGATTCATGTAATCTGAGAAGCAATAAATGTTGATGACAAAAAATTCTGTTCACCACATTTGAATGATCACTAGAGAGACATTTCTGTTCCGTTAACAGAGAACATGACGAAGTAAATTTTAAGCAGATGATACATGACACAAAATTATCGTTGAAGTAAACACGTCTTTATTCTCTCAAAGAATGATGCTTCCATATTACATAACAATGTGCGGAGCTGCAAAATAACCATACATCGAAATGAACTGTGTCTAATAAGAAGGTTAACAATAAAACTGTAATTTATTATTATTATTATTACTGTTAAAAATAATAACATAAGATACAAAATATTCAGTTTACAAATCTCAAAAATAAGGAAGGGAAAAGGATGACGTTGGCCTCAGTCCATCAGTGGAAATCATCCTGGCATCCACATGTAGTGATCTGATTATGTTTCACGCAAAAACAGATAACTGCTAAAACTCCTCTTTCCTGAGCATGATTTTTTATGTCGATCTCCCATAAACGCTGTTAACTCTAACGGCAAGTGTAACCAAACTTGATTTATCCATGACAGACGTTATGGGTTATAAGATGCAACTTTCGCTGCCGCTCTTAAATTGACTGGCATAAAAATTTGGCAGAGGAGCTCTTTTAAGCAATCCACTTTCTTGAAAGTACTAATAAATACGGTGTTTCTTGCAGAATTTTATTGACGTCGGCCAATCATGTTTCAGGATAGTCAGTCATTACTCCTAGCGCAGCTTCGGGAAACTCTTTGAAAACTAAATAAGATCCATGCAGGACATTGTTGAACTCCAAGGCTTTTTCTTTTCACTTGAGGTTTCTGATGGAGAATACAGCCACAAATGTTTTTAAAAACGCTTTGTTTTATTGCCAGGATCGGTTTCGAGCTATCATAATAGGTTTATATCAATAAATGATGCAAAAGGACTTAAACTGCTGCGTGCATACATCTCCTTCAATATTCCACAAGTTGCACTTATTTATTCGTTTTTGTGTCATTATGGAGATTCATAGTGCTAATTCAATCGAAGTAAACCTTTTAAACTAGTGTTAGTAGCAAAGCAGTCATAAAGTTTGGCTTCACAACATGAATAAACCAAGTTTTTCAGTGAACTACCCAAAAATGATGTTAAAAGGCATCATACACGTAGAATTATTTGTTCTTCTTGTTTGCGATCCTAACGTAACATTGCATAAGCTTGAGTAGCAAACGGAATGGTACAGAGCTTATGTTATAGAGCTGCGAGGGAACTATTCTCTTTGTTCCTTTTTCATCAATTTTTTCGTATTTTTCTTTTTGATATCCATGTTTAAGTCGGAATAATGATATTGTACAGCTACAAAACATGTGAACTGATTCTACCATTACTGCACGAAAAAAATGTAATAGTTTGCATGAAATGAAAAAGAAACGAATGTTCTGTTTATTGTTGTTGCAGGTGGGTATGCATAGTCTGCAAGCCGTATAACAGAAAATCGATTCACAGTATCAAGCTATTGAATGTTGATAATCTACTTCCACAGTTCTCAAAATTTGATTTGTGTATCTGAATGCTTAGCTGAATTGAAGTCCTTTATCTCTCGTTTCTAGAATCTTGGAAAATAAGTTTATGGAAGACACTTATTATTGTGTGTATCTGTTTGAAACTTTGAAGAGATACCTTGACTCACCTGACTAAACCTGGTGAGTTTGGTCATTGCGTTTATTTTGCATTCTGAACGTTGCAACTTCATTCTGAGGTGTTGTCATTGAAATGGACACGGTTATTACACGGAAGATGTGGGTGTGACTTCCTTGCGTTGCTGCGACGTGTAGTGGGAATAGATTTAATTAGCCTGTGACCGTAAACCTTAATAGTTTTAGACTGCAAGCCAAAATAAGCCAACAACTAAATCTGAGTCTTTTTCGCTGACGTTAGCATGAATAGTCACACATTTCTCCGATAGCAAAGTAGAAATAATTGTGTTCTCCAATGTGCTTTTAGAATTGGGCAAACTGTAACTCGATTTTGTAAGTAACGCACGGGGTTTGACAAACTGGGCAACATCCCAAACGCGTAGGCTAATATTCCTTTTCTGAAATTTGCTGCGTATTCTCACGTGATCAAGAATAAAATTCAACCCGCTCTAAACAACCCTTCTTTCCTCAATGTCCAACGTTAAACAATGCAATGTCTTACCAATCCCGTTATCGTTTTGTAGTTTTAATCAGTCTTCCGCAGTCTGAGGAATGCTATTGACAGCTGTAGTCATTAAATTTCCACTCATATTGCGTCCAAAGGCAACATAGGTCATTTGGTGACTCCACTATAAGCAAGAACATTTTAGCTTACTTTTCAAAGCTTTGAGCTGCTGTTTAAGCATCACCTCTTCTGTGACTCAAGAATCGTGTACATTCTCCCATCCTCCCTCATTCTCGCCTTCCTACCTACACAAATATCTCAATCGATGAAACTATTGAAGATCGTATCTCCGCCAAACAGTAAACTGCAACGAAAAAGCGGTCACAATTATAGAACTAGACAGCTATATTGAACTGTTTAACGGAAATTAGCGGAGTTGTCAATTACTTCATTTTTACTTTAAGCAATTAATTTTATTCATATCCTACCTGGTATCCGTGCTAGTGGCACAGACTACACTGTAACACAGCTAGACTCTTTTAAAGAAAGCAAAAGTTGATAATAGAACTGTGATTCCAAAGGGAAAGAAACACTGGAAATCAATAATAATAATGACAACTGACGACATTTTTAATAAACTTTCAGAAATAACTTCATTTTACAAATTTTAATACTAATCAAGGACTTAGAAACGTGTTAGCCATTGCTTGTTATTAAGATACATCCCACGTTCAGCTTGAATGATTTGAGAAAACAGCTGAAAATCTAAATCAAGTTGATAAGATTAGGTAAACAAACTCATATCTTCTCACGAACAGCTTTCTTATTTTCCAATGTATCTGTGTCCGTTTAGGTTTCTGAAGGCAACTGTTTTAACTACGCCTGGGCATGGGGCCGAAAAACCAACAGAAGCAGCTTACCTTAAATGTCGACAATAGCATTCTTTAGAGTGTGTTTGATTAACTGAAGGTTCCTCCTGGTTGCTGTTGTGTAATCTGGGATGACTCCGAAAGAAACCAGATTTTTTCAGATGCGCCGTCTTCAACTGGTTTTGTGCGGTTTGAGTGCCTTTTTAGAGCCAGCAGAGACTACACTGTCAAGCACTCTTAGGAGGCTGAACAAAAAGCTTTGTCTCTGGATATAATATGACCGCACTTATTGTAGTTAGCGTTTCAGACATAGGCACTTTCTGTGTCTCTGTAGCGGCGCTGTTGCTTTAATGTACAGATAAATTACTAGCTAGGAACACGTAAGCTGTAGCTGAAGTTAAAGAGCAACGGATTGTTACGACCTCATAGTTCTGTTCCTTGGCGCCAGACGAAATATATCTCATTTGTAAGGCGACATTTAAATGCAATAAAACTGATTTACAGTTGAGCAGCGTGGTATGGTGTGGCGAAGTATAGCGATAGTGGTATGTATCATCTCGACTTATATTTCATTTTTCTGTCACTACACAAGGCATTTGACACGAGTTGCAACAGGGAATAAAGCGTGTAAAATTATGGGTTTTTCGTGTCTTTGTTCCTCTAATGAGCTAAGAGGCACTAACTGCTTCTTATTTTGTAGCTTTCAAAGCACTGGATTTATCAGTTTTTTTTCTGAATACTGTTGGGGAAATCCATCTGTAAAAATACGACAAAAAATATTTTTGGATGAACATAATGTCCTAGTCCGCTTGTTGATATATCAAAGCAACATACTGTACAAAAGTGTAATACGTCATCTGAATTTTTTTTAGGTGTCTCGAGTTTCTTGAATCTTACCGCCAATTGGAATAAATATAAAAACATCCACATGTAAATATCACAATAGCTAGAATGTGCACGATGTAAGTCTGTTACAGCATTCAGTTAGAAACAGAGGGGAGAGCGGGGCTGGATCTTAAAAGTTATTTCGTAACTTTCGTACAAGAATGTTTTTTAGCTATTTCAACGCGAATTACCTTACAATCTAACACCATTATTACAGATTAAGCGCATATTTTTTCCTTGTGGTCAGCTATCAGAAATGCCACTGATTTGACATTATTTCCAGACATGCACATTGTTAGAATTTACCTCACAATGGGGAATGATGATACAACTGGGAGAGCAATTTGTTACACAAGTGTAGCCTATTAAGTAAACAAAAATTTTATAGTTTTGTGTTATTTATATTTGTTTTTCAATTACGTGTAACGAGTGTGCCCTCCCATGTGTTACCAAGATTTTTTCGACTACATTGTAGAAGTATCGATGGGAAGCCCTCACGGATCATCCATTGTTGTTGTTGTTGTGGTCTTCAGTCCTGAGACTGGTTTCATGCAGCTCTCAATGCTAATCTATCCTGTGCAAGCTCCTTCGTCTCCCAGTACCCACTGCAACATACATCCTTCTGAATCTGCTTAGTGTATTCATCTCTTGGTCTCACTCTACGATTTTTACCCTCCACGCTGCCCTCCAATGCTAAATTTGTGATCCCTTGATGCCTCAGGACATGTCCTACCAGCCGATCCCTTCTTCTATTCAAGTTGTGCCACAAACTTCTCTTCTCCCCAATCCTATTCAATACCTCCTCATTAGTTACGTGATCTACCCACCTAATCTTCAACATTCTTCTGTAGCACCACATTTCGAAAGCTTCCTGTCTCTTCTTGTCCAAACTGTTTATTGTCCATCCATACAGTCCCGATTTCTTCTAATGCGAATTCCGTGTTTTTGAGCGCAGAAGAAAGACATTCATAGCCGTCTATTTGCTTCAGACAAGGAGGTGCACTCTTGGTACTTAAACTTGGGTACAATCGTGGTTCCGTTGGCCGCCACAGACATTTTTCCATGAAGGCACTGACCGTCTTGTCTCACAGTGAAACAAATGTATTAACAGCTATGCAGATTATTGTTGAAATAATAAACAGTTTACTTACTTTTCCTCCATCTGCGTCGTTTTCATCTGACTGCCTTTTTTTTTAAGAACGATCTAGCTGGTCTGCTAGCCCTTGAAAGAGAAATGAGACCCTGTTTCACTGCCACAAGCGAAACTTCAAAAATATAATAACTTTAAGCAATGGCATTTTAAGAATTAATTATAATTCACTTATTATACAGGTTGTACGCTTAATATTTTTATAATCACTTACTTTATTTACACCTGTGGCTGACGGCCTGTTGCCAGCAAGCTTCTATACTTGGTGAAACTTAGGTAGATATCGGATGCTCGTTACAGTATTTACGTTACCATCAACATGTTCTCTTAAATTTTGTTCAGGAGCTTCCTGCAAACAGTAAAACGTCTTTCGATCCAATTTGAAGGCACTTGACTTTAAAATTCCACTGTGTAAATAGTAAATAAATTGGTTATGCCGACTGATATTGTGTGCTTTTCCTAAATCAATCTGGTTTCCTTTAAGTTCTTTTGAAGAAGTGCGGATAGAGCTCTTCCCCCTTACCCTTCTCCCTCTTCGATGCCTCAGCTGTCAACAAGGAGCTCAACAGTAAATTTTTTCTACTGCACAACGCTACCTACCGCAAATGAAGTGATTGAATCGTAATGAAAACTTTTCGTGGGCGATATCTGTTTGCCCTGCGCTTATGTGGGATCACACTAAGTCATTTTTTCGACGCACCAAGCACTAAAGGATTAATTTCCACCTTAATAACAATTTGTGATGCTGTGACTCATTTACATTCGTCCATTAAATGGAAAACATCCGTTTTCAGTCGCAAATTGCCTTTTTCATTAAAAAGGGCGATGAATTTCGAACCCAGTGTCAGTTCTCAGATGCTCGGAACCCTTTTCTCGTCGCCATTTATAGATGTCAGTTGCCATTGGACTTGTTACATGAATACGGTTTAGACTGACGAGGAAAGATGTATGAGTAAAATAAAATATTTGTATAAAATGTTCCGACTTGAAATAACGATATTTTGCGTCGCAAAAGACAAATGTTGCGCGTACACTGGCTTTTCTTTCGCACTTTTGTTTTGAACACCTGCTTACGTTGCAACGGTATGATCATACAAATATATGAAAATATGACGTTGCACTACACCATTGACTTTTTTTCGAAGGTGACCCGTGTGTTGTACAAATATAAGAGGTTTAGTTTTATCCATATTTTGCAGTTGTGAGCGTGACTATATTCAATGCACTGCAAGTTTCAGTGAAAACGCCTTCAGTCACAATTTTCGTGTTTTCTTAAATTAGACGATGCATTTCGGAGCCTGTGGGTCCACCTTGAGATGGAACGTCTACTACAGGATTTACATTTTTCTTGAGCGTGGTGAAATGCATGTTCCTCTTATGAGAATATTAGATGTTAGCTTTGTATTGCGTGAATCAAGAGCGGAAAATATATCTGAGAAACAGTCGAAAAAACAGTGAAAACTTACCGAACAAACAAGGAAGAAGATTTTAAATATTTTGAGGACAGCGTACGTTGGTTTATTCGTTTTGTCATCGCATATCAGCTTAGTCAAGGCGCACAATTGTTTACACATTTTAAAAATACTTCACAGATGTAGTTTAAGCTGGTATGTTCAAAGACGAAGTTTATCACGTTGTGCCAGAGATCAGAGTATTAAGAAGTTTACATATACAAGTAATATATTTAAAATTAGTCTTTAAAACTACTGAAATAGCCATGAGTAGCGAAATATGTCTGTCTATTTAATGTACGTTCAGGCTTTTTGATTTCCAGTTATTCTAACAGATTTAGGTTCACAATTGGAAATGTATCTCCATAAAATCAAAAATTCTGAATCTATGAAAATGGACTGACAGATCTCTCTAGCCATAGTTACTTTAGTAATTTTAAATAATTATTTCAAAAGCATTCTTTGCGTGTGTAAATTTCATAATACTCAGATCTCTTGTATGACGTGATAAACTTCATTTTTGATTATACCAGCTTAAACTATATCTGTGAAGGGTTTTTAAGACGTGCAAACAAATATGTGTCTTGAATGACGTGATGTGCGATGGCAAAATGTACAAACCGACATATGCTGACCCCAAAAGATTCAAAATCTTCTTCCTGGTTTGTGCGGAAAGTTTTCACTGCTTTTGCCACTGTTTCTCACATATTTTCCGCTCCAACGTGTGGAGAGATTCGGTGACCATATTGGCCAAGGTTCGGGTTGGCAAGCAGTAGAAGCTCTCTTGCTCTTGAAACTTCCTGGCAGATTAAAACTGTGTGCCGGACCGAGACTCGAACTCGGGATCTTTGCCTTTCGCGGGCAAGTGCTCTACCGACTGAGCTACCCAAGCACGACTCACACCCCGTCCTCACAGCTTTACTTCTGCCAGTATCTCGTCTCCTACCTTCCAAACTTTACAGAAGCTCTCTCTTGCTCTTGATTCGTGAAATACAAAAAATACAAACCTAACATCTAACTTTCTCATAATGGGAACATGCATTTTACCTTAATGAAGAACAAATGTAAATTATGTATTAGACCATTTACGTATAAAGATGGACCCATAGGATCCAAATTGCAACGTGTAATTTATCAAACGTGAAGAAATTGTGACTTTTGGCGTTTTTATTTAAACATTTTGTGTATAAGAGGTGAAGTCATGAAGTTTTAATTACATTCTAAGACCAAAAAAAAAAAAAAAAAAAATTATACGACACACCAGGAAGCAGTTATCCGCTTGGGACTTAAGTCTGTAAATGCGATGTAGTTGTCCAGAGAAATAAATGATTATAGTTTCAGATAAATTGGTTGATTTATTCAAGAGAAAGAGCTACACGGAATTAGCAAATCAATAACGCGTCAACCACCTGTGGTTCTTGTGCAAGCAGTTACATCGGCTTGGCAGTGATTGCCAGAGTTATTGGATGTCCCCCTGAGGGGTCTAGTGCCAAATTCTGTCCAGTTGGTGCGTTAGGTCGTCAAAATCCCGAGATGGTTTGAGGACCCTGACCATATTCCTCCAACATTTTCAGTTGTGGAGATCTTCAGCGCCCATATTGGCTGGCTCTGAGCACTATGGGACTTAACTTTTGAGGTCATCAGTCCCCTAGAACTTAGAACTACTTAAACCTAAGTAACCTAAGGACATCACACACATCCATGCCCGAGGCAGGATTCGAACCTGCGGCCGTAGCGGTCGCGCGGTTCCCGACTGTAGCGCCTAGAACCGCTCGGCCACCCCGGCCGGCTGACCATATTGGCCAACGTACGCTTTGGCAAGTAGTACAAGCTCTCGCACTGGACAGGCGGGCACTATCTTGCTGAAATGTAAGCCAAGGATGGCTTTGGCTTTCCATGAAGGGCAACAAAACTGGGCCTGAAGTGTCGTCGGAGTACTGCTGCGCTGTAAGAGTGCTGCGGCTGACAACCAAGGCTCAAAAAATGGCTCTGAGCACTATGCGACTTAACTTCTGAGGTCATCAGTCGCATAGAACTTAGAACTAATTAAACCTAACCAACCTAAGGACAACACACACATCCATGCCCGAGACAGGATTCAAACTTGCGACCGTAGCGGTCGCTCGGTTCCAGACTGTAGCGTCTAGAACCGCACGGCCACTCCGGCCGGCTGTCAACCAAGGGGTTCTGCAATGTAATTAAATGGCACCCCAGACAATGACTCCTGGTTGTTGGACCGCATGGAGGGCGACGGTCAGGTTGGTATTACGCCACTGTCCGGAGCTACTCCAGAAACGTCTTCGCTGGCTATTGGAACTCATCAATGAAGACAGTTCTGCTCCATTAAAAGAGATTCCAGGTCGAAGACGTGTCTGGAAGCAATCCGGACAGCGGTGGGATATCAGCGCGACTTCGACGAGCAAAGTCTGCACAATTGAGAACGTTTGGAGCATTATGATCACAGTCCTCAAACCATCTAGGAATTCTGACGATCTAACGCTCCAGCTAGACAGAACCTGCTACGATATCCCACAGGAGGACATCGAACAACTCTATCAATCGATGCCCAGCCGAATAACCGCTTGCACATGAACCAGAGATTGACCGACGCGTTATTAACTTGCTCAACTTGTGAAGCTCATTCTCTTGAATAAATCATCTAATTTTTCTGAAACTGTAATCATTTGTATGTCTGTACTTGTACAGCACATCTACCGGTTTCCGTCCCATTCGGATAATTTCTTCGTGATGCCTTGTTGTATATATCTTAGAGACTACCATATAAAAAAAATAAGCTACATAATTAATTTTTTGTTCATTTACAGGTATGTTTCTGCAGACGTGGTACACACTGAAATTCCCGTCTAACAGTACCGTAGCACACTGCTTGAGGAGCCAAAACAGTGTGATGAAGTTAAATATCGTGCCGTAATTGATCTTGCGGCAGGGGACGTGTCAGGTATTTGTATAGCCGGCCGTGAGCGTCAATTTCCACATACATTGTAACTGCACAGCAACCATTCGAACACCCTGTTCCTGCAAACTAACAAAAATTACTTACGTATTTTTGTTTTTCCAAGGTGATAATTAAATCATTTTGACCATCCCTCTTGTAACTATAGTAGTTAGATTAGATTGTTGTTTAAGGGCAAATAAGTCTGTAAACTACTAAAGAAACTGTAACCATTAACCTAATTTACGTATTCGGAAAGATTTTCTTTATGCACGGGTTTTTAAAGCTGTTGTAATAGGTTCATTTTCTTTCCTTTAATTTGTGTCAAGTCCAGTGAGACTGATCTGGATATGATTCACATGTATCTATTTAGGTACACTTGCTTAGCTGTTGTGGAATTTTCGTAGTGATTAACTCTAAGACGTATCTGATCTTTCCTGTGTAGTAAGCCTTCTGCCTGCGATTGAGTGCCTGAAAAGTACGTACTTGCTGTCAACAAAGCCTGACTTCAAGGGAAACATACACAAACGGATAATCGCGTTTCCCATCCTGCACAAGACGATAGCACGTACTTCGATGTAATATGTGCTGCTCTTGTATGATGCGCTTCTCAAGTATTTTCCAGAAACTAGGTTCAGAGTTTTGCCAGCCTGTTGAATACCACATAACAGCACCACTCTTGAGGTAGCGGCGTTATCGTGACCGAATAGGATCGCACTTGAGTCATGTAAATTTGTTTTTGTAATCTACCACCAAACAGTTGTCCTACGAACAATGATTCTTCAGAAAGTAAGAATAATAGTACTGACAATTGTAGTGGCACATTCGCGCCTAGGTATAATCGACGTATAATAAATTATCGTGGTGAAAAGTAAGTTTCTCTATCGATACGTTCTGTACAAATCATAGATATAGTGTACTTTTTTCCAAGCAGTTGCAGCCCTGTATGGCGTCACTGCGATACGTACAAAACTACATCGATATATACGTCATCATTTCATCATAATTCCCGACTATACCTTGATTATACGTCGCTGTGAGTGTACCACAATAATGATTTTATTTTTACACTACTGGCGATAAAAATTGCTACACCACGAAGATGACGTGCTACAGACGCCAAATTTAACCGACTGGAAGAATATGCTGTGATAGGCAAATGATTAGCTTTTCAGAGCATTCACACAAGGTTGGCGCCGGTGGCGACACCTACAACGTGCTGACATGAGGAAACTTTCCAACCGATTTCTCATACACAAACAGCAGTTGACCGGCGTTGCCTGGTGAAACGTTGTTGTGATGCCTCGTGTAAGGAGGAGAAATGCGTAGCATCACGATTCCGACTTTGATAAAGGTCGGATTGTAGCCTATCGCGATTGCAGTTTATGGTATCGCAACATTGCTGCTCGCGTTGGTCGAGATCCAATGACTGTTAGTAGAATATGGAATCGATGGCTTCAGGAAGGTAATACGGAACGCCGTGCTGGATCCCAACGGCCTCATATCACTAGCAGTCGAGATGACAGGCATCTTATCCGCATGGCTGTATCGGATCGTGCAACCACGTCTCGATCCCTGAGTCAACAGATGGGGACGTTTGCAAGACAACAACCATCTGCACGAACAGTGCGACGACGTTTGCAGCAGCATGGACTATCAGCTCGAAGACCATGGCTGCGGTTGCCCTTGACGCTGCAGCACAGACAGGAGCCCCTGCGACGGTGTACTCAACGACGAAGCTGGGTGCACGATTGGCAAAACGTCAATTTTTCGGATGAATCCAGGTTCTGTTTACAGCATCATGATGGTCGCTTCCGTGTTTGGCTACATCGCAGTGAACGCACATGGGAAGCGTGTATTTATCATTGCCATACTGGTGTATCACCCGGCGTGATGGTATGGGGTGCCATTGGTTACGCGTCTCGGTCACCTCTTGTTCGCATTGACGGCACTTTGAACAGTGGACGTTACATTTCAGATGTGTTACGATCCGTGGCTCTAACCTTCATTCGATCCCTAAGAAACCCTACATTTCAACAGGATAGTGCACGGCCGCATTTTGCAGGTCCTGTACGGGCCTTTCTGGATACAGAAAATGTTCGACTGCTGCCCTGGCCAGCACATTCTCCAGATCTCTCACCAATTGAAAACGACTGGTCAATGGTGGCCGAGCAACTGGCTCGTCACAATATTCCAGTCACTACTCTTGATGAACTGTGGTATCTTGTTGAAGGTGCATGGGCAGCTGTACCTGTACACGTCAACCAAGCTCTGTTTGACTCAATGCCCAGGCGTATCACGGTCGTTATTACGGCCAGAGCTGGTTGTTCTGGGTACTGATTTCTCTGGATCTATGCACCCACATTGCGTGAAAATGTAATCACATGTCAGTTCTACTATAATATATTTGTCCAATGAATACCCGTTTATTATCTGCATTTCTTCTTGGTGTAGCAATTTTAATGGCCAGTAGTGTATTATTGAGATCTGCTCCTATAGCGTAACTTGAGAGACAGACCCGGATCGAATCCGCGCGGCGGAATGACAACCACTGGTTGGTTTTTAGGTAGTTCCCCACGCTCGATAAGGTAAATGCTTCAGAGAACGACATACAAACAATTAAAACCAGTAGCCGCTCCCCATCACCGATTCGTGAGAGAGTCGAACTTCCATGTATTGAACATCCTTTAAACTCATCTCAATATTTATAAACTCGTATCTCCTGAACCATATGCGGCACGATGCTATGACTTTGCAGGTACATTCAGTGGTGTACAGGATGGCTCAGCTGCCTCTACCGATGTCATTTTATGCAACCCGCAATATGTTTGTATCAGGAACGGTATCCAGACCGGCAACAACTAGGTAATCGATATAAGTTCCATCTCAGATCTTTGGAGGACTGTTCGCAAACGGAATCTTATTGTAAAAAATACAAGTGAGGACTGACGAAGAGCTACGCGGTATTTCTGGACCAAGACGTATCTTTCTGTCACACTTAGTCAAGTGTGTCCAAACTTCTTTTGTATTATTATTGGTGTAGTCATACAAATTTATAGTACTTAATATCTCATAAGTGGTTCAGAAAGGTTGCCTTATACAGTAAGTTTCACTATCGGAAACAACGAAAGTAACAGGAAATATCTAAAATAGGAAGGTCTATAGACCAATGAAACTGTTAATAAATGACTTGCCGTGTTAATTTGCTGAAGTGGTTTCATAAATAGTTCTTATTTGTTGCCCGTACTGAATCCCAGTAAACGCCTCTCTTAAGAAACAGTTTTGAATTTCCATATAAAGATCACAAGGTAGGTAAGCATGGCTGTGAACCATGAAGACGTGTCCCATTGTTGAGAAATGGTCTACAAGTGATGTATGTCAAACAGTAACTTCGTATACTTTACCAGTTATTCTGCGACATTTTGGCAATGTGTTCCACATCTGTAGAGCGATCTGGCCAATAACTGGCCATTGTTACGTAATTTGGGGTTGCATAAAACGACATAGGCAGGGGCAGCTAGTAGTAAGGAAGTAATAAATTAAAACATCGTGCCTAATGCTGAAATTTTACAACATGAACAGCATAAATGTAGCAAGCAGTAAACTTTATTGCTTTTATTATTTTGTGGGAGGTATCAGCGAGAAGAAGTTCCGAAAATGGTTGAAATTTCGTGTAAAGTTGGAAGTCGCTAAATGCTCTCATTCTAAATACTGGAAGGATAAGTCCGGATTATTTGCGCACCACGAGTTACGCTACCTCAGGGAAAACTCAGTTCCGAAGTGTGGAACTTGTGTTACTCTGTTAGGCCTTTAACATAAGATAATGCACGGCCGCATTTTGCAGGTCCTGTACGGGCCTTTCTGGATACAGAAAATGGCGTATCACCCGACGTGACGGTATGGGGTGCCACTGGTTACACGTCTCGGTCACCTCTTAGTGAATATATTATGAGTGTATTTTAAATTTTTAAATTCCGTCAGTAATTATATGGAATATTGAACATGAAATGTTTGTTTACCCTGGAAGCCGTTACATAGGTCTCGGTTAGTCTTTTAGTAATATCTATATGGTGTAAGCGACTGTTCCGGAATGTGGGATCGTTTGCAGGTTGCCTATCTAACGGTTTCCAAGTGCATCAAAACTTTCATTTTCAGTATTTCGCGTTATTATTGACCGAATTTAAAATGCTGACATGATCTGCTCATTAAGATGTACAATGCCTTAAGACATAAACTCAGCTTCTTAATGTGGTACTTGTCTTACTGCGTTAAACTTTTAACATAAGAGTTTAACACAGTAAGACGAGTACTACATTAAGAAACTGGGTTTATGCCTTGATGCAGTGCAACTGATGCACAAATACGCGGACTTCACGCATCCAGTACTTGCAAATGAGAGCACTTAACGCCTTCCAACAAACTTTACACATTATTTTAACCCTTCCAAAACATTATCTCGCTTACAAGGTTAACGTAAAGTATTTAACAAATTAATTCATTTGTGAAGTCACCCGACGTCTTAACCTGTTTTGTACACGGGAGTTCGATTCTTTAAAGTATCGGATGTTTACTAGCAACAAACGAAGCTTATACATGTAAACGGGGTCTTCTGTCCGTTCTTGGTAAAACAACATTATAAACATTATAATAAATGAAAAGCACCAGTTTCCTTTTGTTCTACGGTATTACTTTTGCTGTTAACCGGTTTTCGGCTTACAAGACCATCTTCATTTACTGAGTATTATCACCAATTATTCTTTGGCGATAATACTCAGTAAATGTCTGAAGATGGCCTTGTAAGCCGAAAACCGGTTAACAGTAAAAGTAATATTGTAGAACAAAAGGAAACTGAAGCTTATACAGTTCACATGGCGAACACGACGTTCCTCCCTTAGGTCAAGCTGACGACGGTGGCGTCAGGACGGGCATCCAGCCGCAGTGTTAAATAATGAAATAAAATTTGAGCTTGAAAAAGTGGACCTCGTACTAGACGGGATAGACGATAGGGAGAAGAAAGAAATATTATTATTGTTGCTGTTGTTGTTACTTTTCGAAGAAACGTGATTCGTTGAGCGTTGCAAGTGTTTGGTGGGATTTAAAAACAGGAGAAGACGTAATACACTACTGGCCATTAAAACTGCTACACCACGAAGATGACGTGCTACAGACGCGAATTTTAACCGACGGGAAGAAGATACTGTGATATGCAAATGATTAGCTTTTCAGAGCATTCACACAAGTTTGGCGCCGGTGGCGAGATCTACAACGTTGTGACATGACGAAAGTTTCCAACCGATTTCTCATACACAAACAGCAGTTGACCGGCGTTGCCTGGTGAAACGTTGTTGTGATGCCTCGTGAAAGAAGGAGAAATTCGTACCATCACGTTTCCGGCTTTGATAAAGGTGCAGCCACGTCTCGATCCCTGAGTCAACAGGTGTGGATGTTTGCAAGACAACAATCATCTGCACCAACAGTTCGACGACGTTTGCAGCAGCATGGACTATCAGCTCGGAGACCATGGCTGCGGTTACCCTTGACGCTGCATCACAGACAGGAGCGCCTGCGATGGTGTATTCAACGACGAACCTGGGTGCACGATTGGCAAAACGTCAATTTTTCGGATGAATCCAGGTTCTGTTTACAGTATCATGATGGTCGAATCCGTGTTTGGCGACATCGCGGTCAACGCACATTGGAAGCGTGTATTCGTCATTGCCATACTGGCGTATCACCCGACGTGATGGTATGGGGTGCCACTGGTTACACGTCTCGGTCACCTCTTGTTCGCATTGACGGCACTTTGAACAGTGGACGTTACATTTCAGAACTGTTACGACCCGTGGCTCCACCCCTTCATTCGACCCCTGTGAAACCCTACATTTCAACAGGATAATGCACGACCGCATGTTGCAGGTCCTGTAGAGGGCTTTCTGGATACAGAAAATGTTCCACTACTGCCCCGGCCAGCACATTCTCCAGATCTCTCACCAATTGAAAGCGTCTGGTCAATGGTGGCCGAGCAAATGGCTCGTCACAATACGCCAGGCACTACTCTTGGTGAACTGTGGTATCGTGTTGAAGGTGCATGGGCAGCTTTACCTGTACACGCCATCCAAGCTCTGTTTGACTCAATGCCCAGGCGTATCAAGGCCGTCATCACGGCTAGAGGTGGTTATTCTGGGCGCTGATTTCTCAGGATCTATGCACCCAAATTGCGTGAAAATGTAATCACATCTCAGTTCTAGTATAATGTATTTGTCCAACGAATACCCGTTCATCATCTGTATTTCTTCTTGGTATAGGAATTTTAATGGTCAGTAGTGTAACTTAAGGGGATGGCCTTTTTCATTTATATGGCCATCCTCTTTACAGCATCGAAGATAACGTAGAAATATTGCATGTAGATAAGAAAGGGAGGAAACTTGATTTACTAGAGGAATTCGCGATAGCTATCCATGAAAAGAAACAAAGCAATATTCTAAATCCACAAGATAATTTTAAAGAAATGAGATTTTTTAGCGGGTTTTTAGAATTATTTTAGGGTAGGTATGCGACTTTAAACTTGTAGCATGTCACTGACGGAGTTGAGAGAGGCTAACGATGGCAGACCAATGCAATAAGGAAATAAGGCACCCAATAGCATAGCATTACCGTCAAGCACACGGCTGTAACCACGCCACAACACCTAGGCACGTCAGTCCGCAACAGCTCCCGAGCAGGCACAGTGCGACAGCATATTTGGTAGCTATGGGACGGCCATCGACTTGTGTCAACAACTTCAATGTAAGACGAGGACCCACAGTCCAATATACTTTTAATTCTGTTTTACTCTATGGACTTCCCAACTATTTGTGATGGTATTTTGTCTTTTTAGTCCGTTTAATTTCATGACATAGACTTTACAACCTGATGATGAGAGCATTGTCTCTTGAAACGCGTTGTTAAAATATATGTATAAGAATCGCGGTTGAATGCTAACAGTGATAACCAGTATAACGACAACTGCTACCTCGACTCCATAATGGATTATATTAAAAAGATTACGTACGTACTACAGTCGAACGCGAGATGAGAATCGGTGAGGCGTTCTGTGTGTGCTTCCCTGGCGAGCCGGTTCACCGCAGCTTACAGATCGGCGTACTCCCCGATGGCAGTATTCTACGGGTCGCAGCGACACAGACGGCCCTTGTAGTACAGTTTTTCCCGGCGCCTCCTTATTAACGCGCCACGCCGGCAGCCGCTGTGTCGGGCGCTCGTGTTTGTAAACAGTGTCGCAGGCCGGCCACTCGCGCCGCTCCCAAACGTACGAGCGCCGCAGCTGCCTCGTAACAATTTTTCTTGGGCAGCGCAGGCACGCGCGTCGCGCGCGGTCCAGGCGTGCCGCGGGAACAGCCGGCGATGAAAGCCAACGAGCGACTGCGATTTACAGGACGGGCGCCGGGGCGCCTCTAGCTTTGCGTACCGCCTCCAAAGTTCGTCAGCGAGGAGATCTACCGCTCTTCCGCATCCGTGTTATTATTAAACAGAAACAGCGGACATTCGTGATCGACGTGTGTGCCTATTCCTTTTGGTTGTTCTTTCAATTCTCGTATAGACCAGTGGTTTCCAACCTGGAGTAATTACCCGCTACGAGGTTAAATGAAATTTTCTGAGGGTTAAAAACAAAAGGGTTCGATTGTTTTTCGGTCACCAAACTAAATTACTTTATAAAAGATCATTACTGTTATCACAATTTATAAGGCTGTAATTCTGGCTTTGTACTTTATACCGTACATCTATGATAGTGCCTCAGTGGCCAAGTCGAAGTCGGCGACTTGTTTGTCACTAATGTGCCGTAGTTATCCTACCGGGGAAAGCTGACCTGCAGCTTTAAGTGGAATCCGAACCACGTTTCGTTTCTGGCAATTTCTCACATCGCTGAGGAGTGAAGGCTAGGTTCATACGAAAACTGGAAAAATCTGTGGGCCAAACGATGTTCGATCACGCGACCTTCCGGATTTCAGGCAATCACTTTTTCCCTTCATTTTGTTCGTTCATGTTCCTGTCATTTGGTTTTTTTTTTCCTCCAGAGGGCAGGCTGCCCTCTGACCGAACACGCCGAGTATTGTGTCGCCACCAATGCCGGCCGCGGTGGCCGAGCGGTTCTAGGCGCTTCAGTCCAGAACCGCGTGACTGTTACGGTCGCAGGTTCGAATCATGCCTCGGGCATGGATGTGGGTGATGTCCTTAGGTTAGTTAGGTTTATATAGTTCTAAGTTCTAGGGGACTGATGACCTCAGATGTTAAGTCCCATAGTGCTCAGAGCCATTTGAACCATTTTTTCGGCACCGATAGACAACCAGGCCCGACTGGTTGACCATGCAATTGATACTTATACATCATATTTGTTTAAATATCTCATGAAATTACCTTCTCCGAACAGTCAGCAGGTCTCGCAATAAACCACAAATTACATCATTATTCACTTTTCAACAGTTATAGAACAACTGATTCACAGCACAACACAGTAGTAGCTACGAAATGGATGCAACATTCCTATAGGGCCAACTCAGAGTTATTATTATTACTAGTGGCTGTGGTGAGACGCAAAATATTAGCAGCCTGAAGTCTTCCAGTTTACGCCAGTTCAGAAGTAAGGAGTGATTTAGAAATTTAAGTTTGGTGCACACACTTAAACATGTTTGGTTTTCAATGGGTGTGCAGGATGTGGGTGAAACAAGTGTCGCTAGTGAGAGGAGAGGTGCGGAAGAATGTTTTGTACCCATTATCTCTTCTCTATGACAATAGTTTTCCTGTATCAGAAGAGGCTGTACATAGAAATCACGATGCACTGACAATTGCTTCATCATTATATTAATGATCAAATAAGCAATGCCTGTAGTCTCACTAACTCATAAGTTCATGGTTTAATAAAACACCTACAAAATACAAATACCATTTGTCTCTAATCTTTTCTAAAAAGTTTTCAAAGAAAATTCCTTTTCATTCTTAAGTTTAGTTACGCGTTATTGTTCATGATGTGGGGAAGAGTTATTACATAATATCTGATTTCAGGTCGGGGTAATGCTCTCAGAAATGTTGAGAGCCACTGCTGTAGAGAGATGTTGCAGAAAAACGGATAGTTATGACAAAAGTGATGACGTTCCGGAAGTAATGCAAGATGACGCGTTTACACTCACCCAATATCTGAAGAAAGGCAGCGCCTCTGGAGACAACTGTACTTCAATAGAAACTGTTGTAGCTAGAGAAAAGGTAATACAATAGGAATTCGGAATTTTCTTTGGAATATATCTGTCCAGGAAGACAGTTCATAAAAAATTGGGACAGCTTTGTAATTATTATACTTCACAAGAAAGCAGACTGATAAGACACAAGCATACCTAGCACATATGCACCACAATTATCGTCATGCTCATAGAAAAAAAACCATTAGTTTCGTTGGTTGGTTGATTTTTATTTTTATTTTTTTATTTTTTATTTTATTTTATTCGATTTTTTTTCGGAGGGGAACGGGGGGGGGGGAGGGCGGTAGAAACAGCAAAGACATCGGTACCATCGGATTAGGGAAGGATGGGGAAGGAAGTCGGCCGTGATCTTTCAAAGGAACCATCCTGGTATTTGCCTGGCGCTCGTTAGGGAAATATCGGCCGGCCGAAGTGGCCGTGCGGTTAAAGGCGCTGCAGTCTGGAACCGCAAGACCGCTACGTCGCAGGTTCGAATCCTGCCTCGGGCATGGATGTTTGTGATGTCCTTAGGTTAGTTAGGTTTAACTAGTTCTAAGTTCTAGGGGACTAATGACCTCTGCAGTTGAGTCCCATAGTGCTCAGAGCCATTTGGAAATCTCGGGAAACCTAGATCAGGATGACTGGACACGGGTTTGAGCCGTCGTCTTCCCGAATGCGCCGCCTCGCTCGGTACCAGTAGTTTTTAATTAGACAAAGCAATAAACCGGCTGTGGAAGTGGGCATAGCACAATGGGGCATTAGCAAGTGATACGCGACAGCAGAGCAAGGAGTACTGTGTCTGAACGACCACTTTGTGTGGAATTGAATGGGCATAGTGAGTAAGTAATTTAAGCTGCCAGGTATCTCACCCTAAAGCCTTTTACCCTGGTGGACCTTGGCGCAAAGGGTTTCCTCTTCGGAAATTGTACGAGATGGATTTTCATCCATTAAAATGGCTTAAGTTGTCGTATTGGTGAGAGAGATGTACACTTGGGTCTTTCGTTTGATCCTCCTTTTCATTACACACCAAACCAGCCCGCACGGCTGTGTGTCGGGCTTGTGATGCATAATTCTGCCTGCAGCTCATAAATATAATTAAGAAAATTCAAAGTACATCTGAACTTTCCAGATAATGCGGGCAATTCCTAAATGCAGTGATGCAGTTAAAATCAGGCACTTGGTCATTGGGTTTTAAGATCACCTACCTTTCCTGAATGATAGAGTGTAAATGGCATGGATAAAAATTAACAGGTGCAAAACCAATATCTCAGAATCTTCCAGACAAAGATTTCCCATTTACGTCTGAAGGCCACTGTGGTAAGGCATCGTTCATAAAGCAAGAACGGGTTATATCACCAATGTTTCTATGGCACCTATCGCTCTAAAATTATGAATCACATCATAATAAATAATTTATTTGCGCCTACATATTATTAAGTAGGAAATCAACTATATTTTATCTCCATCTCTGTAATCATTTTAGTAAAGGCTTTGGACCGGGATCGAACCACATACCCCAAGTGTGCCAGTCTAATAACATATACATTTGTCATCTCACCACTGTGAAAACCGAAGCTGTTTGTAATGGATGACGGTTTCATCTCCTGTACGAAAGCCCACCAGGACGAATGGTGTTAGGGTGAGATGGCCTGGGCCTTAACTAAAGTACCGTTCAGCACGCTTTCCAATCCTTTTCCCCGTCCCTTCCAAAAATGGTCCAAATGGCTCTGAGTACTATGTGACCTAACATATGAGGTCATCAGTCCCCTAGAACTTAGAATTACTGAAACCTAACTAACCTAAGGACATCACAGACATCCATGCCCGAGGCAAGATTCGAACCTGTGACGTAGTGGTCTCGCGGTTCCAGACTGAAGCGCCAGAACCGCTCGGCCACTTCCCTTCTTAGCGTTAAAAACTGGTGACAAATATTCGCTACCTTAGTTCATTTCCAGCAACCGGATAGCCAGAACGGGGTATACATTGTGACCACTCTGTCGGTATTTCAGAAAGCAAGGTCATTTTCTTCTCACGAGGTACTTTCAAGGAATTATTCAGAGGGCGCTTGACAGAGAATAGATTGTTTCACGAAGCCACTGAGGCGATTGCTTACCTAATGTAGCAGCGAAAGCTCATTTGGGACTGCTTATTCTGCACTGATTCTAATTTACTTGCGCTTTGCATACGTAATTCTGCCTACTCTTACGTGACCTGGCAGCACAAGCGTAAAACTGGGGATTCCCAGCAACATGGCGACGTAATGACTCTGCTAGGGCGGCCACAGCCGACGCCGATGTTACGGGAAAGTCGAGTCCGATGTTGTTACAAGCCCGAAAGCTTTGTAACGCCATTTATGAAGTTGACAGTGTGCTACTAAATCTCATAATTTCCAATTGCACTAGTTACTTAGTGGTTATAATTAAAGCATAGCAACTCACAGATGTCCAGACTGGGTTATAATTGTCATGTAGCAATGAAACTTGGTAGATATTCTAATGCGTTAATGCGGAACCGATTAACACTAGAAAAAAATAGTTCAGTTCTTGGTCACTAGATGCAAATCTGGCACTGTGAATGCAGAAAGACGAACATAAATGTTTCCATATGTAATGGATTAGGGACGAGACGTCAGCAGGAACATGGCGCAAGTGAGAAAGTAAAATGTTGACTTTATTATTAACTGTCGCTTACATAGTTGGTTCAGTATGACCACCGGAGACGTCTACGAAATGTTGTACAGTGCCACATTTGCACCTGGTGTCCAAAACTGGAATTTTTTCCAACGTAAATCTGGTCCGGTTTAATGCATTGGAATAACTACCAATTTCCGCTGGCATACGATAATTGCAACGCACACGGTACCTCTGCGAGTAGCTGCGCTTTAATTATAAACATCCGGTATGTTAAAACCGTGTTACCTTTAACATAACATCATTTGTGCCAAAATATTGCATTGTAATGAGTAATTGATCAGATTTTCTATTTAAGAAATAACCGGTGGCAAGCAAAGAGCAAAGTGGCGTAGTAATAAGACAAGTATCCGGAAGGACGTCTGTTCACAATCCATTCCGGGCATCCAGATGTAGATTTCCTGCGTTTTAAGGTGAATGTTGGGACGGTCCTTCCAAAGGATACTGCCGCTTTGCTTCTCCATTTATCCCCAATTATAGCTTGTGCTCAGTCTCGGATAACTTCGTCGTCGACGACAAGTTAAACACTGATTATCTTCCAATCGCAAACGGACAGTATAGACAACAAGGAATTTCTAATTCACTTACTATACTTTGTCGTTACTTTTCAATAGCACAAATTCTCAATAACGCAGAAACACTACTGTCGTTAAAATTTTCGCAATTGGTTTAAAAAAAATGTCTTTCTTTCTTCCACAGAAAACATTATTAGCAGTCAAGTCTTTAGGTGACAACAGAGTGACTCCTCTGATTCTGATTCAAAACTTACGTATCACTTCAGTCTTGCCTTTGGTTTTTTTTTCTTTTTTTTTTTCAAGTAACGAAGAGAACCTTTATTCCACCGCTGATGAAGAGGCCAGAGACATGGAACATGGATGGAGAGGGAAACTGTCAAAGCAACCTTAAATCATCTCACCTTAGGTGATCTTGAAAAATCGGCGAATGTACGGGTGGACCTTCATCTAGCACTCCTCCCGAATGTAAACTCGGGACGTTGCATTGCCTCAACACCCTCTGTGGATGATTCAGGACTTTTCCAGACAGAACATTGTGGTGAGACTCTATGGCTTGTATATCACGTAGTAGGTGACATTCACTACAAGGAATTTCGGGAAAGCTGTAGGTGGCTGAAATGATTCCTAAAAAGATGACACTTGGACATGAAATAACACCTACCCTTACGAAGCGGTCACTTCGAGGTTAAGGACAAACGACAACCACTTCCAAGCACATGTGGCGACGTGAACACACAGCTCTTAAATTCAGTTCATATGGATTGCTTGTCACCCATGAACTAATCTTATTGATTTACAGACTGACAATAAAATTTGTTTTGTAATATTCTTCCATTAGTTCCGGAAGTATAACTCCGCTGTAACAAATAGCACAGCGCAAGAAAAAAAATGGTATGGACCATAAGAAAAATTAAAATATTATACATTCTAAGAAAAGAAAGGGAAACGGAGCACCACGAAGGAATAATCAAAATCACACGGCAATCAGTATATGTGATGCACATGTAAAGACGTACAAATGACTACGATTTCAGAAAAAAATTGGATGCTTTGTTCGAGAGAAATGCTTCACAAATTGAGCAAGTCAGTAGCATGTTGGTCCACCTCTGGCTTCTATGCAAGCAGTTTTTCTGTTTGGCGTTGATTGACAGAGTTATTTGATATCCTCCTGAGGGTTGTCGTGGCAAATTCTGTCCAATTCGCGCATTAGATCTCCAACTCCCAGGATGGTTGGGAGGCCTGCCAAATGGCTCTGAGCACTATGGGACTTAACATCTGAGGTCATCAGTCGCCTAGAACTCAGAACTACTCAAACCTAACTAACCTAAGGGACATCACACACACCCATGCCCGAGGGAGGGTTCGAACCTGCGACCGTAGCAGTCGTGCAGTTCCGGACTGAAGCGCCTAGAACCGCTCGGCCACCGTGGCCGGCGGGAGGGGCGGGGGCTGCCAATAATGCTCCTAAAGTTGTCAGTTGGCGAGAGATTCGGAGACCTTGTTGGTCAAGGTATAGTTTGGCGAGCACGAAGACAAGCAGTAGAACTCTCAAGTCTGCACACGGGCATTATGTTGCTAAATTAAAAGTCCAGGATGGCTTGTCTTAAAGGGCAACAAAATGGGGCGTAGAATATCGTCGACGTACTGCTTTGCTGGAAAGGTGCCGCAAATGACAACCAAAGGGTTCGTGCTATGAAAAGAAATGACACCCCAGCTCATCGCTCCTGGTTGTGGGGCTGTGTGGTGAACGACAGTCCTGTTGGTATCCCACCGCTCTCTGGCGCGCCTTCAGACACGTCTTTTCTGGTTATCGGGACTCAGTTCGAGTATAATTTTACTGCAACCAATGAGATTCCACGCCGAAGACGTGTCTGGACACCCTCCAGGCAGCGGCTGGGTACGCCGGCCGGAGTGGCCGAGCGGTTAAAGGCGCTACAGTCTGGAACCGCACTACCGCTACGGTCGCAGGTTCGAATTCTGCCTCGGGCATGGATGTGTGTGATGTCCTTAGGTTGGTTAGGTTTAAGTAGTTCTAAGTTCTAGGGGACTTATGACAACAGCATTTGAGTCCCATAGTGCTCAGAGCCATTTGAAAAAAGCGGCTGGGTACCGGCCAGACTGCAGCTCATCAAACGGCCCGATCACCAAAAGTGACGTTCTGGGGTTCCATTTCTTTTCACAAGGGACCCCTTTGATTGTTGTCAGTGGGACCCCTACACAACAGCGGTACGTCGACGATATTCTACGTCTCGTTTTGTTGCCCTTCATGGCAATCCATCCTGGACTTACATTTCAGCAAGATAATGCCAGCTCTCACACGGCGACTGGTTGCCTCGTGCTCGGCAAACCCTAACTTGGCCAGCAAGGTTGCCGGATCTCTCTCCAACTGAGAACGCTTGGAACATTATCGACAGGCCTGTCAACCATCTCTGGATTTTGAGATCTAATGCGTGAATCGGACAGAATTTGGCACTATATCCATCAGGAGGATATCAAACAACTCTGTCAATCAACGCCAAACAGTGTAACTGCTTACATAACAGCCAGAGGTGGACCAACGCCATATTGACTTGCTCAGTTTCTGAAGCTCTTTCTCTTGAATAAATCATCCAATTTTTTGTGAAACTGTACTCATTTATTTCTATATGTACAATACATCTGCTGATTTCCGTTCCATCTCCATAATTCCTTCGTGGTGCGACTTTTTTTTTGCCTTAGAGTGGGCATTGCCTTTGTGAGAAATTGCATTTCTCTTCGCAATGTTCGCTTCGAAACTGGTTGATCTGAATAATCATTTATTGACAGCCGCAATTCCTGTTGTAGTTGTTGCCGATTGTCATTGACAAAGCGCGACAATCGTCCTCAGACGTTGTCTGTTAGAGTTATTTTATCTGGGAGTACGCATTAGGAGTGATTTAAAATGCAATGATCATATAAAGTTGATCGTCGGTAAAGCAGATGCCAGACTGAGATTCATTGGAAGAATCCTAAGCAAATGCAATCCGAAAACAAAGGAAGTAGGTTACAGTACGCTTGTTCGCCCACTGCTTGAATACTGCTCAGCAGTGTGGGATCCGTACCAGATAGTGTTAATAGAAGAGATAGAGAAGATCCAACGGAGAGCAGCGCGCTTCGTTACAGGATCATTTAGTAATCGCGAAAGCGTTACGGAGATGATAGGTAAACTCCAGTGGAAGACTCTGCAGGAGAGACGCTCAGTAGCTCGGAACGGGCTTTTGTTATTAAAGTTTCGAGAACATACCTTCACCGAAGAGTCAAGCAGTATATTGCTCCCTCCTACGTGTATCTCGCGGAGAGACCATGACGATAAAATCAGAGATATTAGAACCCACACAGAAGCATACCGACAATCCTTCTTTCCACGAACAATACGAGACTGGAATAGAAGGGAGAACCGATAGAGGTACTCATGGTACCCTTCGCCACACACCGTCAGGTGGCTTGCGGAGTATGGATGTAGATGTAGATGTAGATGTAGATGTAGACCACTGTTCTTATGTGGCTGCGAGTTGTGCACCATTCCCTGTAGATACATTGGACACTACAGCAAATCGAGTAATTCCGTTCACAGTGTGTTGATAGCTCCTCCCGGCCATTCTGTCCAATCTCCATGGCAACCAGTCTCACTGCGTTGATTCCATGCGTTCATACACACACACGAGCGCGCGCACACACACACACACACACACACACACACACACACACACACACACACACATTGGCCGTTGTTTTCAGAACACGCTGCATGTAACACAGACTTCGCGTGCACCAAAAGACCGCTATAAAATACGTTTGGTTGAACTCGCAGGGAGGCGCGTTGCCGAACTGCTGAGGCTGACTCGTCAGTAGTGTCTGGAGGTTTCTCCACACGGCTGCGCCGTTGCCGCCATGGTAGCGCGCGGAATCGCAGAACGCTGATGCGGCTATCGGCGGGCAGCTCGCGAATAGACGCGGCCTGGAGTCGGGCCAAGCGATGTGGGGCTGCGATGATGAACGGCCGCCATTTCGCTCTAATGCGCGCCCAGCCCGGCCGCTAATTGCCAGCTGAGGGTCTCCAGCAGTGATTTACACGGCCGAGGCCCCTCCCGCCTCGTTGAAAGCGTACTACTAAGTGGACGGCCTGTCCCTTCTCCGTGCCTTTTGAAAAAGGCCGCTTCGCATCTGCCCTTCTTGTTATGTGGCCTGCAGGAGTGCCATCAGATAATGATTGAATGCAACCACTAAAGGCTAGGCCCTATGGAAACTGTAACGCGTAACTAAAACACACACACACACACACACACACACACACACGAAATAGCAGTGCCTGTGTTGTTAAAAAGTACGATGCAATGTTCTTCCGACACGCATGCATGTTCGATGGAACAGACACCACAGCCGACTACAGCCGACAAGAAATAGCGAAATGTATTCGCAGTTGCGAGTACGAACCATTATCAATTGTGTACTGGAGTGACGACAATGAAAATTTGTGCAGGGGCCGGGACTCGAACCTGGATTTCCCGCTTTATACGAGCGGTCGCCTTAACCGTTTCGGCTATCCATGCACGAATCACGACCAGACCCAAACTTCCATCTGCCTATATTACTAGAAGTAAGACGCAATGTTCCTTCGGACAAGCTGTTTTGTACTTATTCGCCGATACCAGGCCCTCGACTCCCAAAATAAATGTCCTTCCTGGACAGGAAATACGTACCGCACGAGTGCAGGTTGTGACACGTGGACGACGACATGTAGAAGTTGGGGGCTGGCCATGAGTCATGCATGGATGGTTGAGGCGGTTAAGGCGATCGCTCACGCAAAGCAAGAGTTTGGGGGTCGAGTATCGGTCTGACATAAATTTTCATTGTCATCATTCCAAGATACAGGTGACAGTGGTTCATGTTCGCAGTAGGGAACACACTTCCTGTACTTTTAAATTACAGTTCCACGACCCTTTTCGAAATATTTCACATCATCAGGGCGAGCGCATTGAAGTTACTATATTGAATGATATTCTTCTTCTTCTTTTCGTATTATCCATATCTTGACCACGCTCTTTCGTCTGCACTTTTCCTTTCTCTTGTGCTGGGTTTTAACTTTAGCCCAGTATTCCCGCATTCGTTTCTGTGATTTTCCTTCCTCGCTTCACTCTGCTTAAGCCAATTCTTAGTTCAACTTTTCTTGGAAACACGGGTGCTCTTAGAGGTTATTCTTGAGTGGAATGCGTTTGTAAAAGGTAAAGTCGTACGAGGGGCAAATTCAGTCAACTAATTGGAAAGGCTTTTCTGTCCTTCGCACGCACCTTTCCTATCCGTGCGAAGTGTGAGATTTTGGTGTTAATTGTTTTTGATACATGTGGATAACTGTAATGTGTGTGTGTGGGGGGGGGGGGGGGGGGGTGAGAAGTGTGGTGTCATGTTTGCGTTTTATGAAGATGATAGAAAAGAGAGGGTAAAATCCGGTGCCGGCACATAGCGTTCTCCTCTCGATAACACAAAAACTGCCACCGATCGTAAGGCCCCACTCGACGGACGGATCGCCATCAACAATGTCTCATGCCCTCACTCACTGAGACACTGCGGAGTGGTTTGGAACTTAATCCACGACATTGGCGCAAATTCTGGTGATCAGGAAGTTTACGCCACCAGCCCTATTCCTTTTTGCAGGAAACGCAAAGGGAAAACTGGCAACGGCGCGTGAAGTACCCCGGCGATAACACTTCCAAGTACCGGCTACGCCCAGTGTTGCGTAACTTCCGTGATCTGACAGGAATCGGAGTATTCCATGAGGTGTGTGTTTATGGATAGCGTCCAGTGATGTCGCCACTTATAGCAGATGTTTTTCGACTTCGGTGAACCCATCTCCTGGTTTTCATGTTGAGGTAAAGGATGACCGGATTGCTCAACCTTATGGGATTCAGGAGCAGTGTGGCCTTAGAAAACAATTCTGCCCCTATGAATGGTTTCTAAGTAGAGGTCATGGCTGTGTCGCTTCCTGAATTCACTATTTTCTTTGACCGCATGTAGGATTTTTCTCAAGGTTTGTGTGTCTCTTATTTCTAATTTCTCTATTCATGGTAAGGTATGGTTCAAATGGCTCTGAGCACTATGGGACTTAACATCTGAGGTCATCAGTCCTCTAGAACTTAGAACTACTTAAACCTAACTAACCTAAGGACATCACAAACATCCATGCCCGAGGCAGGATTCGAACCTGCGACCGTAGCAGTCGCGTGGTTCCAGACTGTAGCGCCTAGAACCGGTCGGCCACCTCGGCCGGCCTGTCGACTCTCCTAGATATTTAAACTTCTCTGTCTGACTGATTTCTCCTGCTTCTACCTCTAGTACTATAGGCGTGACTTGATATTTTTAAATAATTCGGCCTTTTCTTAAATATTATATCTTTGTATCAAATCTTATTCTTCAGTGTGTATCACACCATGACAGAGCTCGCTAAGCAAGGACAGTTCGCTAGATGCCATTCCAGTCTTCGCAGCCATCACTTACCCTATGAGAGGGAAGTCAAGTTCTCCATCTGCTATGAATGGAGTGACATTTGCCGGCCACGGTCGTTAGCTTATTTACGCTTGAGTGTTACTTGTGAGCTTTTGTTATGCATCAGCTTACTAAAAGACTTGGAAGTCCTTTGGTCTAATTATGCGTTATGAATAGTTTTTTATGCCTGTAATCATAAAGCATTTGTAAACCACATGCCTTTCATAGTCTGAAACAATTTTAAGCGGTTGCTTTATTGGAAACGAAGTTTAATAAATAGAAAATTATGACTTGCAAGCTAAAAATTGTTTGAAAACATGCTGAAGGTAACAAAACTCTAGTTATTGTAGCATGGGAGTATATTTTATTGACTGTTATGGAACACAAAGCAGTTGTAACAATGCAAATAACATTTAAGATTTACATTTGGGGAATTTCTTGATGCGTTCAATTACCTCTTTTACACGGGTATCATCAATTTTATTTTTCCCACGACAGTCACAAACTCGTCCAGGGCGTCCCTTTGTTTGCAAATCGTTATCCTCTTTACAGCTTGATATCCTCAACGTCTGTAAAAATAACGTTTTGCATACAACCACCCCTCAAAATTCATACAACATACTAAACTTCCTATTGTTTGATGTTTTCTCTCTTTTCAGTTTTGTTTAAAATTCTGCAGTCAATGATCAAATCAATGCACGCTGGGTAACATGAGATTCAAAACTATAAAATGTATCAAATTGTTTCCTACATTGTCGTGCCCTACTTTTTCCAGTCATTTGCATGGGCAGAGCTAATGTCGGAATCATTTATTTTCTTCGTAGATACTTCTTTGAGCAATATAACCCTTGTTTTGGATGCAACATTTTTTTCCTAGCCTTCCAGTATTGGTTTTCTTAGTTACGTTTCTGTCTCTCTTTTGACCTCCCTTGCAGTTACTTCTGTCTGGTTCAGCAGTGTTGTCTTGTACGTCATTAATACGTACATTTTGCTGCGGGATCTCTTCATTTACGTTTATTTACCTTCCACCATTGTCAGCGTAGGTACTGCCAGATCTCCAGTTATCATATACGTTTCAAGTTACAGCCCCATCAACGGTTTCCTTACCCACTACTACACTTGAGATTAAATCATTGTTAGGGTTATTTTCATTGAGAGGAGATCAATCAGTTGGAAAGTTCGCGTCTAAGAATGTATATTCTCCCTAATGAACGGAAGAAGAACGGAATGCACAAAGTTCGTGACATTATGTTTTGGTCTTTTTGGATAATTCTGAGGTCACCATCTAAAAGACTCTTACATTTTCGTATCTTTAAAGCTCCAGATATATTCGACATCCTTGTTGCACTTTCAGTAGGCGTTGTGTCCTTGTTTTGAATGCATCCATTATCGCACCTTGTAATAATATCATTCACGACTTTACTACAGATAACTTAGTATTAAGTCCGTAAACACCACACAGCTCACAGAGCAATGGAAGAAGGCGTTTTGCTTGGTCTGTGAACACAGCTGATGCTGTAAACCGTTTCCACATGTTCCGTTTACTATCACTAAACCAGAGACTAGTAAGTGGTCTGCTGTTGCAAAACTGCAATTTGGATTGTGACTTGTGGATTTGTGACGCAAAATTGAAAATGGAACAAGCAAAATTGAAAATGGAACATAGGCGAAGTGGCACTTATTTTTTTCTAGTCTTTCATAGCAGCCGTTGCTACGAGAGAACGATAATTTTTTTCGAAACAGATTATGCTGTTTTCCAGCAGAATGCGCTCACATCAGAAAGTTTAAAGAAACGGCCCTTGGCATAGTGGTGCATAAGACAGTCGAACTGACAATCGAGGAAGAAATGTCGCGACTCGTACCTGCGCTAACAGCAGGAAAACACAGCCGTCACAAGGTTGTCGTCCATTCGCAGTGGGGTAACAAATACACAGGGTGAGTCACCTAACATTACCGCTGGATATATTTCGTAAACCACATCAAATACTGACGAACCGATTCCACAGACCGAACGTGAGGAGAGGGGCTAGTGTAATTGTTTAATACAAACCGTACAAAAATGCACGGAAGTATGTTTTTTAACACAAACCTACGTTTATTTAAATGGAACCACTTCAGTTTTGTTAGCACATGTGAACATATAAACAAATACGTAATCAGTGCCGTTTGTTGCATTGTAAAATGTTAATTACATCCGGAGATATTGTAACCTAAAGTTGACGCTTGAAATCTCCGACGTTCAGTTGAGTGTTGTAACAAACACGGGCCGCGGTCGGCGAGCAGCATCTGCAGGGACATGTTTACGATGACGACCGTGTTTACGAGTGTGGCTGTAGTGCACTGTTGTGGTTTGGTCTAGCTGTCGCAGCGTCCGCATGTAGCGCTTGCTACTATTGTTATTCTGCATTCGTCTCCGCACGCAGACCAACTGTAGTACACCGTGTTACCAGAAGTCTGTGATAGTGTAGTGTTGTAGGAACTGTGACCATGGTGTATTCGAACTCTGAAAAGGCGGAGATGATACCCATCTACGGCGAGTGTCGACGAAATGCAGCTGAAGCCTGCAGGGTGTATGCAGAACGGTACCCGGACAGAGAGCATCCAACGTGCCGCACATTGCAAAACATCTACAGCCAACTGTATGCAACAGATATGGTCGTAGCACGCAAACGGGTCCGTAACAGGCCCATCACAGGAGAAGCGGGTGCAGTTGGTGTGTTAGCTGCTGTTGCCATGAACCCACACATGAGTACACGGGACATTGCGAGAGCCGGTGGACTGAGTCAAAGTAGTGTCATGCGCATACTGCATCGTCACCGCTTTCACCCGTTTCATGTGTCGCTACATCAGCAATTACATGGTGATGACTTTAATCATCGAGTGCAATTCTGTCAACGGGCATTAACAGAGAATGCGTTGCAGTTCTACCTGTTTACCGATGAAGCGGGTTTCACAAACCACGGGCCAGTGAATCTACGGAACATGCATTACTTGTCCGTGGACAATCCTCGCTGGCTCAGACAGGTAGAGCGGCAGCGACCGTGGACTGTAAATGTATGGTGCGGAATCATTGGCGACCACCTCATTGGTCCTCACTTCATTGCAGGGGCCCAAACAGCTGCAAAATACATAACGTTTCTACAGAATGATCTGCCAACGTTGCTCGAAAATGTCCCACTGGAAACGCGTCGACGTATGTGGTAATCAGCACGATGGTGCACCTGCACATTCCGCAATTAACACTAGGCTGACCCTTGACAGGATGTTCGACGGGCGTTTCATAGGACGTGGAGGACGCATAAATTGGCCAGCCCGTTCTCCTGATCTTACACCTCTGGACTTCTTTCTGTGGGGTACGTTAAAGGACAATGTGTACCGTGATGTGATTACAACCCCAGAGGATATGAAACAACGTATTGTGGCAGCCTGCGGCGACATTACACCAGATGTACTGCGGCGTGTACGACATTCATTACGCCAGAGATTGCAATTGTGTGCAGCAAATGATGGCCACCACATTGAACATCTATTGGCCTGACATGTCGGGACACACTCTATTCCACTCCGTAATTGAAAACGGAAACCACGTGTGTACGTGTACCTCACCCCTCATGCTAAAGTACATGTGCGTCAGTGAAAAAGACCAATAAAAAGGTGTTAGCATGTGGACGTAATGTGCTGTTCCAGTCTCTTCTGTACCTAAGGTCCATCACCGTTCCCTTTGGATCCCTACGTAATTCGGTACTCTCCGATACACACGATAGAACAGCGGAGGAGTGGTACTCAAGCGTCAACTTTAGGTTACAATATCTCCGGATCTAATTAACATTTTACAAAGCAACAAACGGAACTGATTACGTATTTGTTTATATGTTCAGATGTGCTAACAAAACTAACGGGGTTCCATTTAAAAAAACGTAGGTTTGTGTTAAAAAACATACTTCCGTGCATTTTTTTATGGTTTGTATTAACCAGTTGCACTAGCCCCTCTCCTCACGTTCGGTCTGTGGAATCGATTCGTCAGTATTTGATGTGGTTTACGAAATATATCCAGCGGTAATGTTAGGTGAAAAATGGATCTGAGCACTATGGGACTCAACTGCTGAGGTCATTAGTCCCCTAGAACTTAGAACTAGTTAAACCTAACTAACCTAAGGACATCACAAACATCCATGCCCGAGGCAGGATTCGAACCTGCGACCGTAGCGGTCTTGCAGTTCCAGACTGCAGCGCCTTTAACCGCACGGCCACTTCGGCCGGCGTAATGTTAGGTGACTCACCCTGTATATCCCCTCCCTCTCTCCTAATACTGACCAATGGCGTTTTAGGGCTGGTGAAGGCTATTTAACGTTGATCATAATTATGAGAACAGTAGAGACACGACATACTGAAGCACCCACTGAACAGAAAAATTAGGCTACGTCCCGAAAAAGACCGCACCAACACAGCCGAAACGTCAGTTATTTTAGCATTTTAAGTGTTTTATAGAATGATATGACAGTGCACCTTGAAGTATTTTAAGGTGCAAGATGACGCTTGTATCACTAAAATTTGAGGAAATCTGTGCAGCCATTTTACTTACTAAATCGCATATATCGCATAGGGATAATCAAATAAGATAAAAGTATCTAGGGCGAAATACGCAGAAAGTGATTTTACCTCGCTCCATACGTGACGGGAATAGGCACCAAGTCGCAAGTATAAGTACGAAGTACCCAACGTCATGACTATTCAGTGCCTTTCGGAGCCAATATATTAATTTGAAGTGAGGAAATATCGTGCCGGTGAGCACGAGTTTTCGTTACATGCGCAAAAATGACCATAAACGAATTGTGCGGATACTTTTAATTTCGTGCGCAGGCAGTTGTGCAAGGCCCAAATACTTCTGGTTCTGATTTTAGTGTTTTGCATTTATCCGTCTGCTGCTAGAGCCTACGATTTTGACGGCAGTTGGACAGGTTTTTCTTTTCTTTTCTTTTTTTTGCCTCCCGAAAGAGCACGTAACCCCTTCACAGGTATAGTCTAATAGAGCGAGTGAGCAGATTAGGGAGCAGCATTAAAATATTTATTCAGATATTGTTGCATGTATCCATTGAACCCGAAGGAAATAGATAATAGATACTCTTATTGTAATGTATTGTTTATTTAGTTTCATTTATCTCTCTATTATTCCAGGTGTAGCTGAGCCTTAGGCCGTCTTAAAAATGCCAATAAAATATCTTTGGCGTTAGAAGAGATATAACAGGTAGTCTAATAATTAACAGTAAATAAAACTGCTTGATTGTGTGTTTCCTTCGTCTTGCACTTCACGAGAAAAGTTTTACGGTCGCCCGTGATGTCTCACATTCTGGCTTCAGGAGCACAATTTGTGTAATTAGATTTCGGCTCCTTTCCGAATTCTGAATTCATTCAGAATTTTTGTCAGTATTTTTGTTCGTTTTCGTGGGCCATATAGTAATGCGTACAGATTTAATTCCATGGGTTACATATGAAACTTGATTCAGATTTATTCAAAGACATTTTAAGGTCGTTTTTTCAGACAGTTCCTACTTGAACTGAGTAAAAAAAGAAAAATTCGAAAACATTTCAAATGTTCGGTCTTTGAAGAAAAAAGTTGAATGGGTGGTTATACGTTCCGCATAGTAATATACAGGGTGAAAATTCATAAAACCGACAAACTGCAGGGACAGATTCCTGACTAGAAATTGAGGAAATTGGATCCTATGAACATTCGTCAAAAATGCGTTGTTGGCACGGTAGATGACGCCGCCGAGTGGAATTTCCTCTGACCACGTGTCATGTGTTCCTTGTGTGTTGCAGGGTGTGTGATCGACACAGCGTACTGTAAGCAGCAGAATGGTCTGGCATTCATGTCGGGAACAAGACGCGATAGTGTTTGTATACGGGTAAGTAGATGGAAGCGGTCGAGGGGCATCACGGCTGTATTCTCAAACAAGTACCGTCAGAGACGCCAACCACCTCATGTTGGGTTGGCAGAAGAGCCAACACCGTGTTATTAATGGAGGCCGAAATGACGCGTATTAGCTCACGCAGGCTGGCGTGAAGAGGGAAGAACTATACTGACGTGAGGTCTGGAGCATGACAAGGAATAAGAATTCAGAAAGCGGACGCAATTAGTTTGATACTTAACTTTAATCCATTAATGATGAACGTCGCTCTTGACGGTACATGAGTCATAATATTATCTGTTCAGAAGACATAGTAACTGAATATGGCGACTTGCTAGGTCGTAGCAAATGACGTAGCTGAAGGCTATGCTAAACTGTCGTCTGTGCAAATGAGAGCGTATATAGACAGTGAACCATCGCTAGCAAAGTCGGCTGTACATCTGGGGCGAGTGCTAGGGAGTCTCTCTAGACTAGACCTGCCGTGAGCGGCGCTCGGTCTGCAATCACCGATAGTGGCGACACGCGGGTCCGACGTATACTAACGGACCGCGGCCGATTTAAAGGCTACCACCTAGCAAGTGTGGTGTCTGGCGGTGACACCACACCTCACACAACAAAAAATGGTTCAAATGGCTCTGAGCACTATGCGACTTAACTTCTGAGGTCATCAGTCGCCTAGAACTTAGAACTAATTAAACCTAACTAACCTAAGGACATCACACACATCCATGCCCGAGGCAGGATTCGAACCTGCGACCGTAGCGGTCACGCGGTTCCAGACTGAAGCGCCTTTAACCGCACGGCCACACCGGCCGGCCTCACACAACATTTCAAGCCCTTTTTGGGCTTTTAATTTACCTTACACCATGCTGTTTGGCCACTTGCCTGGATCTTGTTCTAGGGTTCGTCTCCATATTCTGTAAAACCCACTCCTTCAAATCTGGTGTATGAAAAGTCGGCCGCCTCTCTGCACGTTCGTCTGTCTGAAAGGGCCTGTGATCACACAAACGCCAAAAAAGGGCTTGAAATGTTGTGTGACGTGGTTGGTGCCTGTGAAGTACTTGTTTTGGGATATAGCCGTTATACCTCTCGACTGTTTCCATCTGCTTGGCCGTAAGCAAACACCATCTCGGCTTGTTCTACACATGACTACTGGACCATTCTGCTGCTTACCCGACATGAATACCGGACCGTTCTGCTGCTTACAGTACATTGCGTCAATCATATAGCCTGCAACACACAGGGAACACCCAGCACGTGGTCAGAGGGACTTTCAATCGTCAATGCCATTTTCCGTGGCAACGATGTATTCCGGACACATATTCATAGGACCTTTCTCTTCCATTTACAGTCATGAGCCCGCCCCTGCCGTTTGTCGCTCTTATTGATGTTAACACTGCATAATGAATGAGCATTATAGGTTACGTTTATATTCGTCGTAGCTTCAAGCCATTGGAAATCGGTGAGTTTTAAATCATTCTCGGTTTCTGAAACGGCATTCCAGGATGACACGGGCATCTGCCCTGCTGTATAACAAAAAGGTAAACGCGCTTGCGTGTTCGAGAAAGTGAAAGCGCTGCCTTTATACCAACAAATGAATAATAGATGAAGGTCTCAAGACGAAACTTGTGTGTTCGTCGCAGCACCGCCGGCATTATTGCCTCGCCATCTCCTCTACCGCCTGTCGGTAATGTGCTTTTCTCGTCAAAATCTGTCTTTGCTCGGAACAAATTTCGTTCGGCCTTCATACGGCTACGCGCTTCCAATTAAACTAGGCCGATCAGATACAGTTAGTGAGCCGCTGGTCTTCTTAATTGGCACTTAATTAAAGCAAATCATTCGTCGGCTCCTTTCTTTTTTTCTCTGTCCTTTCCTACCTCGACTAATGATAACAACGTAGCTACCTGTCAGCCACAAGATGTCGTAACCGCTTGCCTGCTGGCGACAAACGAATTTCGTTAAGCCTTCCCGGTGTCTTGTAGGGCCACAACGTTGATTTTTTTTTCTTATCCATTCTAACGACAACCACGTCACCGTCTTGTTAACCTAACGGAAATTTTTATTTTTTCCACCCAAAGCGACAGTTCTCTTAAACCGAGACAATTTATGTTTTGGAAACGCGATACGCCGAATGTCATCGTCAAAAATGCCGAAATAATTATTTTTTCGGACACATTTCAGCAGCAAAAAATTTTAAATTGTCGTATGGTTGATTCAGAGTGAACGACAGATAGGTTAATGCACCCGATGTACGTCTGCTCTGCGTTTTAGATTGCTTTAGGTATGGTCATTATACTGAAGTGAATTAACTTATTTTATTTGAAATTGGAGTGGAAATGGTGTGAATGGTCCAGGCTTAAGGACAACAAAGTTAGTTTTTTTTTTGTTTAAAATTAATTTTTGAAATTTACCAGTTCGGTGAGTTCAATAAGCCTTAGGGAGACTATCTTTCATAAGGGCGGGATGCATCTAAAAGATACATAGCACATTAATCTAATTATTTAGTGAATTATATTGAAATGTACATAAGGGACATGCACAGTATCAACATAGCATGCATGCCTGCGGCGAAACTAGCACTTGGCTGTGAGAGGCAGGTTCTCGACGTCCTGTCGACAATGGCGCCGCAGTGAATATCTAACAAGTGTTCGTTCGTCCAATAGTTGCAGTAGCCATTCGTGAAACGGACTGAGAACATGTGACTGAAGAAACTACGGACAATTGCCACTAGATATTAAACAGTTTCTACTCACGGGAGCGTTATTTGCATTGTTGTTGGCAATATGTAGGAACGACAACCGCTCCAAAGTAATTTGCTACGACTGTGAAATCCTTTACAAGAAATTACACTGAAGAAGTGCAGTGTGAAAAATACATTCAAAGAAATCTCTAATGTCATTATGATTCATATATTTTTATAGTTTATTAAGTCGTCTGCATCATATATTAGAATGAATTTTATAAGAAAATTTTGTTACATCTGAGAGAGAGAGAGAGAGAGAGAGAGAGAGAGAGAGAGAGTGTGTGTGTGTGTGTGTGTGTGTGTGTGTGTGTGTGTGTGTGTGTTTGAGAGAGAGAGAGAGAGAGAGAAAGAGAGAGAGAGAGAGAGAGAGAGAGAGAGAGAGAGGGAGAGAGAAGGGGAGGTTACTCTCCTCACCACGAGGAAATTTTTTCACTCGTAACTGCAGCTGCTTTATCTTCAATGTTAATAAAATTTATTAGGAGATATTTGTTATTATTAAACTTTTCTCATGAGGAAAATTCGCACAATTGAACGCTATGGTGAGGATACCCAGCGATGCCAATGATGGTAAAGTGTAATTGCCCAGTACGGCAGTTCTCGTTCAGAAAAAGTAATAAAAAAACTGTTTTTTCCCCTTTGCATTTCCGTTTTAAATGATATTATTAATACAGTTTCAGGTGAAAGATAACTTGTCTAGAAATTTGCTCAGGATGCAGTAGGAATATTGAATGTGACTTAAAAGTATTGATCCTGGATTACTATAGTAGTTCTCGAAAGGACTTGTTGCGTCCCTAATGACTTCGCTGTCGACCGAACGTTTAATCTTAGTCTTACTTACATTGAGGTAATACCGTTCGCCTAACGCGGTCATATTTTCACGCTGATAAATATGAGATGCTTATTTTCTCCCTACGAAAATGAGAATAAAACAAGCACCTTTTCAACCGCTGTAGCATGAAATTCTAATGTTTTCGAGAATTAAACATGTACACAATACATCGTACAAAGCCCATTGCGTTTTGACAATTGGTAAACAGATTTTACCATCAACATCTTTGCTTGTAACTTCTTACCAAAAGCGCAGAATTTTTGTAGTCAGACCACTTTACTCAAGGTTGTTAGTTTCATATCAAAGCAGTTTCTAAAACATGTGATGGTGATAGTATCAGTTTGCTTTCACTTGTGAACAGTTGTCAAGAGATTACGACGTGTCTCGAACAGATTTTCAAATTTTATTTCTAGGACATTGTACTCTCTGATGTTTTCGATAGCGAAGGAGAAGAGACGTCTCGTTCGATTCGTTCCACAAATACTCACCGACGAACAGACACAGCGGTTAATACATTGGACTCATGTTGGGGAGGAGCGTGATTCAAATTCTCACGGTTACTTTTGTCTTTTCTGTTCTCTCGCTGTTTCCCTAATTTATCATTGTCGAATGAAAGGATGTTCCTTCAAAAGAAATCGCGGGCAACTTTCTGCTCCATTCTTTCCCTAGATGAGCTTGTGGTCCCTCTCTAAGGTACATCGACTTCAACTGGATGTTAAATCATACCATTTCTCCCTTCGGCCCAAAAACACAAACTTTGCACGCAGTTTTTCTTTCTGAGACTTTTTCTAACTTTTGATACAAATTATCAGGCTTCAGAGAGAAGAAAGAGCATAACATTTTAAAAATTGGGGTAGATAGGGATAATGAACCGCTTGACGTCAAAAATTATTCTCCTTTAAGTTATATTTTGGAGAAATGAGCTTGAGTAATACTAGAAGGTGAGAATTCCGCAAGGAATGTTATTAATGTCTGCTTTGAGGGTGTTTCTTTGCGATATATTTACTACCTTAGGTTCAGAGCTGCCTGGGAGACAACAGAGAGTGAAGTCTAAAAACGGTGCAACCCACAGACTGACGTACCGGAGTTACTCGGTACGAATTTGAGATTTGAGCGGTGGAAGAGTGTTTCACGACCGGTGTTTGACCGGGAAATAGAGGAGCGATGATTACGGAGCTGCAGGACCAGGCTGTACGCCAATATCCCGAAATACGTGTAGCACACATTTTCTGCAATGCCTCGTGGAGCGAAGGCATGCAGAACTGTTTATAGTGAGTTAATTGTGGTTTGCCCACGGGAGGGATAGGGACTTTAATCCTTTTTTTGTTATTCGACGGAAGCTGGCTGTATGATGGCTATGTCCCCCTCCACTCTCATTCTCTCATCATTAACAATGTAAAGACAAGAAGACAAAATTCCACTCGCTCTCATTTCAAGCGCCTCTTCTGTAACAGTTACACCTAATCCAGCAACAAATGTGAAGTCAAGCTCACATATGTCTACAACTGCCGAAATAGCCTACATCTACATGTGTATTACGCAAGCCATGATACCGTGAGTGGCAGATTCTCCCCTACTTATTCCATTCTCTAATGAGTCGCTGAAGGTAGAACTGTCATTATAATACTGTTCTTATAATTACGCGAGATGTAATTGGTTTCTTCACCCATTTTGCAACATGGCTTCCGAAATTTTGTGTGTAATGCTCTCCACGATGATGAACGCTTTCTTAAAGCAGTGTTGAGAACATTACGCACAAGTTGTCGAAAATGTGTGATTTATTTATCACTACACGTTACCTGACTACAGTGTATCATTATCAAGTTTTACGAAACAAGGAAACACAAAACATTACATCTTATTACTACACTGACAACCATGTGAATCGATCTAGCACCAGGTGATTATAATCAAAGTGTAACTAATCACAAAGGTTCAATGTGGGCTGTAATTATCGTATGGCAGCGAAACTTAGTGATATTCTATAGCGTTAATGCGGAAACGAATTACACTGGAAAAAAATTAGTTCCAATTTCGGGCACCAGGTGCAAATCTGGCGCTATACAGCATTTAGTCTATGTCTCCGGCGCTCATATTGAACAAATTGTGTAAGCGAGGGTTAATAATATCAAAATTATGACTTTCTCACATATTTGACCTTTTCTGTCCACGTCCCATTAGTAATCCATTACAGATGGAATCATTTCTATGTGTCTATCTTGTATTCACAGAACCAGATTTGAACCTGGTGGCTAAAATTGGAGCTAATTTGTTTCCAGCGTAAATTGGTTTCACATTAACACATTAGAATGTCTACCTAGTTTTGATGGCTTACGGTAATTACACCTCGTACTGGACCTCTGTGAATAGCTGCACTTGAATTATAACCACTCTCTGTACTGCCGTGTAGTGTTACGTACCTAAAATCTAATAAGCTGTTAGGCACTGTCGAAAGTAAAAAGCCGGTAGCAATCATGTACTGTGAAACATATAAAAAAATATGCTCTCTCATCTCATGTTGATGCCTAACATATCACAAAGCTCAGTTTTGGCTAAGAGCAACTGCCTTCACGTACTCAAAGATTGTACTATCACGTAACGTGTATATCCCAGCCGCAACGATGCTGCTGTCTACAGCAAAATCTTTCAAAGTTTATATGTCAGTCCTAGGAAATCCTAAACACCAATATTGCAATGGTAGCATCCATACAGAATAACCAGTAGGAAACATTAACTTTACAAAATTAAGATTAGGTTGGTGGCTGTTTTTCACGAGAACATCGCTAAAGTGATTCCTGAAATGCGCCTTAGACACTTCATTTTTTTTAACATATTTCTACCTTCGTCTCTTAAAGCGCAAAATGTCTCTATGTTCTCTAAATTTGAGAGCAGCCATCCATTTTCTTCTAAGTGCAATAGATTCCAGGTGTCCGGCATGCTTCCAAACGTAAGCTACTCATTCCTTAGGTGCTTTGCTACTGCCGACGAACCATTCTCTTCGCTATTTTCTTTCAGTCTTATTTTAAGGTTTCTCCCTGTCTGACCAACATACCTCATCTCACAATGTTGCCACTTTATTTCATAAACTACCACTTTCTCCATCCAGTTCTCACCCGTCCTAATCTTAAACTACAGCCTTTGCTCGGGTTTGGTATCTGCTTGGAATGCAGTTTTAACTTCTTTTGTTGTTGAATAATGTTACCAGTTTATATGAGATAAATCTACAATATGGTATGACACTACATTCCAGTTGATTTCAGTGTCCTGCAGTTGGCTCAGTCGATCCAAACACACACCAAAACCATTTTCTATCGCCATTTGTGTAATTGTTTTCGTTTCTTCGGGACGTTTACAGCGAATTCCTTGTCGGTTTGTTGATAATCTCCGTGACACAGTCACGGTGAATAAACGAACCCACGACGAAACGCGCAGCAATTATTTTCAGTTTTCTTTCTGTCCTCCGTGAATTCAATATGTTAAGGATTCTGACAAACAAAGAACCAGGATTTTGTAAGCGAATTGCTTCGTACAAGCAACAGCTAGGTCTGTATGGTCGCTGCACCTTAAATCGCACGCGAGATATACTCCTAGATACATACTTGGCAGTGTGACGATTCCAGTGATCGTCCGTTGCAAAAGATACCGGCTGTTTTGATATACTTACACGCATTATATTATGCGGAAGATCAGCTAGTAATACTTGTATTAGGTCTATCTTCAAGCCTTTCTTCACTTTGTTACAATTTCCTGATGTTGTCACTTTGCTGCATACATCATCTCCGAACAACCTCAGACTTTTTTTTTTCATTGATTTGCCAAGTTATATAAATATGTCAGTAGCTCGAGACTGCACGGCTTCTTTTTTAATATCTTCTGTGTCAAAATAGTTCTACAAAAAGTCATTGACTGACCAGATTTTTAATATTTAAGGACATTCAGATTTTAGTAATTGCGGCTTGACCTCCGTTTTAGAAATGAGGTTAAGGACCATCAGGTTGACGTGGAAGAAGTATTAGCGACATTCGTGAGCGGTCATTCTTTTTATACTTGCATCATAAAACTGCGACCTGTCGGGAATTAGTAGAATGTGCAAGTGAAGTTCCAGGCGCATTTGAGACGTGGACGCTGTCACCGGACAATGGTCCATTGGCATTAAACGGAGTAATTGACGCGCATTGTGCGCCTGAGCGCTTAATAGCTAGGCGTGGCAGTAAATCAGCGCCCAACCTGAAAGTGTGACGGCATTTAGAGTAGGACAGGCTGTTACGAACTTTTAGAAAGACAGCTGTTTGTTTATGTCTCAATTCAGGGACAAACATGTCGAAAATGGGGAAAAGAACTAAAGGACGACGCAACATGTATCTCAAAATAATGCAATAATTATATAACGTCTTTTTGCGCCGTGACGTCCAGCACAGTAACACGAATGAATTTAATTAGCTGATATCTTTCCTCTATTCAGCTCTTAAAAGTTCTTCAGATTGTTGTTGTTTCTCCTACGTTCAAATGTGCAAATTTTCTTAGATCTAGCGTTTAGTGTCGATAATTACTGAATAAAATGTTGAATTTAGTTCTGTCTTGTGTAACGTCCTTTCTGATAACTATTTCCAGACGGTTTTCTTTTCAGTACGCAATGGATGCTTGTTCTTAACTTGCATCCAGAGCTAAGGAATTACGAGAGCGTGGTGAACAGTAATGCCTCCGAATTTTGTATGTGAACTACTAAAGCTTTTTAAATAACACAAACGTTATTAACATTGTACATCTTTGTTCTTCACGTTTATGTACGTGTAGCTCTCTGCCGCTACAGGGCTCCGAATCGTAGCATGCTATGTGGCGGTGTGTAACGTAACAATATTGGTGCGCGAGAAACAGCGTGCTGTAATCGAGTTTCGCATTCGAAGAGTTCGTCCACGCGTGCAGTACCATCTCCTCCAGCAGAACAATGCCAGGCCACACACGAGCGCTGTGACATCTGTAACAATCCGACGCCTTGGGTTCACCGTCATCGATCATCTTCCATACAGTACCGACACGGCACCATTCGATTTCCATCTGCTTTCAAAACCTAAAGAACACCTTCGATGACTTCACTTTGATAGTGATGAAGCGATAAAAGCAGAGGTGAAGATGTGGCTCCGTCAACAAAGTCAAACATTCTGCAGTGGCGGTATCGACAAATTGGTGTCTATTGGAAGAAATATGTTCGTTATCAGGGTGACCATGTTGAGAAATAAATATGTAGGCATGAAGAATGTTGACGTTTTATTTAAAAAGCTTTATAAGCTTTCACGTAAAAAAAAAAAAACCCAGAGTTATTACTCTTCAGCGCACCGTAGTAGATTATTTTGACGGGAATAGAACTCATCATTCCGTAAAGTGGACGCAAAATTTTATTCACCACCGCCTTTGTGCCGGTGAGTTGCTCAAAATATTACATAAATCGTGAAATATTTTCATTCAGATTCCCTTTGTGCAGAGCGGAACGAAAAAAAAATTGTCTTGAAGTTTCTTTTTTTGCTTTTCTGTAGTTCTAATTGACGTTGTACCGCCAAAGATCAAGGTTTCTGATGCGCATGTTACTTCCCCCTTAATTACTAGGTTGAGCTTTCGTGATTTTACCGAGTGATGTGGCGCAGTAATTAGCACAGTCGACTCGCATTTAGAAGGATGAGGGTTCAAATACCGGTCCCGCCATCCAGATTTAAGTTTTCCGTGATTTCCCTAAATCACTCTAGGCAAATGCCGGCATGGTTCCTTTGAAAAGCGCACTGCCGCTCTCCTTCCGCATCCTTTAGTCATCCGAGCTTATGCTCCGTCTCTCCTGACTACGCGTTAAAAATCTAATCTTCCTTTCTTTCCTATTTCGTAATTTTGTGTTCTGAGACACCGATATTTTGTTTTGTGTTGTAGGCCACCACATAGGCAGTAAAGTGTCTTTGCAATTTCGACGCAGGAGGCCCGAAAGCATATCATAAATCAGTCACAAAGAAAAAGTAATAGATGATCCCGACATAGTGACCGTCACAGTTTAATTTTTAGCGGATGATTTGACTAGGTATTTGTTCAGAAAAATAGTTTCAGTATGTAATTCTGAATTATCAAAAGTTCGCCACACCCTTAAGTATGCTGACGTTTCGTGTACGCCATGTGTAGTCCACTTCTCACTGAAATGCCATGGACTTTCTCAGGATAGTTTTTGACTTCTTGACTTTTATTAGGAAAGATTACTAGAGCTTCTATAAAGGCCAAAAAAGCAAAGCTACTTTTGTGTATGTGCCAATTTTACTTTTCCTCTCCAGGTTCTGAACAACAGCGCAGGAAAATTTGGAATACGGCAATATCGATCATTCATGGAAGGAAGCTGCATCTGTCGTTTGTTACCTCAGAGGGAGAAGTCAGCCATCAGTATGTTAAAACATAAACTGCTGTAGACGGTAAATGCCAGATTTTAAATTTAAAATATTTGTGTCGATCCGCTGACGGCCGTGGTATTTCCTCTGACACCCATTGTTACGTTCTCCGTAAGAATTACTTTGCAGTAATGGAAAAGTCAAATATGGATTGTGCAACGAAACAACGGAGCTAGGCTGAGCAGCATTGAAGCATTGAAATCGATTTCGAGAGGAGTGGAATTCAGATCCCCGTGTAACTATCCTTAGGCTTTCCATAGTTTCACCTTAAATCACTTAAACGAATGCTGAAAAAACAGGTCACAGCACATTTTCTATCCTATCTTTGTGCAGTCCGACCTCCTGTTCCTAATGAAATCGTCGCCGAGGGAACGTTCAATCCCTATTCTTCCCTCGGTTTTGCTCCTTCTATTGCTCTATAACTGATTGGGTGAAATTGCTGCGGAAGGCTAATATATACTACCTCCACTCTTAGTACAGTACTGTACTGAAAGTAAGTTTCAGGCTGATAACCAGTTTCTTCCTCGTTAGGCGGAATTGAATATGTTGCTGACATGCAGCGCGAGAAAAAGATCGCAGTTAGAGCAAGTGTAACGAAGAAGGCAAATGTGTTAGGTAGACCTAGAGCAACAGTGTCCAAGACGACAAGGCACAAGCAGTTGGTGAAAGGACAACGTAACTAAAGAATAAAAGAACATATGGGCTAGCTTCTGTAAGATGTTCCATTTTGTGAGAGCTTATTTTGTGAAATTGTAAAATTGCAGATGTTTCATATTCGTTCTGAAGGTCAGTCCACTACCACTTGAGATTCGAAATTGGTGTCTCTTCAGTTTCGTAAGTCGTATTCGATGACAAAGTAATTCACGGGCGTTATGACGTCTGTTGGTGTCTACAGGCAAGGTAATCGACCTGTCTGTACCAGACGATGGCGACAAGATCGGTTGATGAACACCAACATCGGGCAGCGCAACCACTTTTTTTGTCATTCGAGATTTATTCGCGAAATCTTTCCAACGAGAGATGGCATTCTCTGGCGCCTGTGAGGTGTGCCGAAGTAAGAAGGGGGACGAAGACGTGACGACAAATAATCGGCTTTGAATTCAGGGTTATTGCCTGTTAGCTTTTACAAGGTCGCGATCTCTTGATTCGTTAAGCAGAGGAGCTTCGCTTCCACTGGCAATTTCTGCCCCGAGATTGCCGTCGCGATCCGTTTGAAGGAGACTGGGTCGGGACATTCCGCAGTTGTATGAGAACCGTATTTCTTTTTCATTTCTATTAGATGGAAACAAACATATTGGATAGCGCCTGATCCAGATAATTTCTTCTACGTATCGTACACGCTATCACCGCTTATATTTCGTGGTATGATTTCTAGTTATCAATCGAGGTGTGCAATATTTAAGAAACTGTTTTTGGGAAGTGTGGGCTCATACCTTCCCTGTACGGAAAACATTATTTAGTGTGCACGTCCTATTGTCGTAGCCAAATACTGATTCGATTTCGACCATGGGAACATTTACCTAGTCGCAAAACAGTTTTGCGCTATTCGAAATGAAAAGGTAAAATTGGTTGCTAATTTATACTTTAACTATTCACAGAAGTATGCTTCTGGTGGTTAGAGTCGCTGAGATGAAATGCAGTTTCAGTGGTTCAGCAAGAACTATGTAATGACTCAGCTCAGCACCTGGTACCCAACGATAGGAGGTCCACACACAGACATACAGGTCTAAAGTGAGTTGGTTCCCATATGAGTGCTAGTACGCCGGTGGTATATTCATCATGTTAGTGCTGAAAGACACGCCATTAGCTAGTATAAATTATTGTGCTGCTGTCTAAGCGAAAGGAGATCCGTTACTCGTGTCTTGTCTCACTTTGCATCCGTCAACTGCCGATTTACGATGGCAGCAGACTTCAACTTTCACATCCGTCCCTCGCTATGCCGTCAATAAAAATTTATGCATTAAAATCGCAGATAATAAAAGTATATATTATCAACATATAGAGAACAAAACTATACGTAGTCATAGAACGTTAGTTTCTGTTTAGGTTATCCAAGTCAAGGACCGGATTGGTAAGAAATAAGTAAACAGAAGGGTAAAGACGGTGCTGGAGTACTTTTCTTACTCCAAGTAGACTTCCAAAATAAGCTTCTGATGTTTCTGAAACACCAAATTTACAGCCGGTCGGTGTGAGTTATTGATGTGCATTTCATATTTGCCACGTGTAGAGATCAAATTCTCGTTCTACCATCTCTTGGCTATATATATATTTTCGATTTACTGCATAAATCCCTCTAGTCTTTTGTCGAAAAGGGTGGGTGTAGTTTCTGTGCACAGCATTGCTGGCACGAAGTAGTGCATACGAGTGCAACGGAAGCTACGTAAACCCCGGGCACGGTGTCATATTATGAGGTTCATTCAAATGAAACCTGCTCAGTGCATTTACCAAATGCCTTACACGTAAAATGACACCACGAAACTGCGTGTATGGTGACGCCATCTGTTGGTAGAGAGATTAACTCGCTGCGTACCGCTTGATGTTGCATAGCGCCAGTGTGGTTTTACGCTGAAGAGAAGGTAGCCACAAAAGTTATCGTCCACTACCGAACATGCCGGTGAGTAAGCAGGAACAACGAGAAGTGATTCGATTTTTGGCGGCGGAGGGAGTTGGAGGCAGTGTAAATCTACGGATGAAGGCTGTGTAACAAGCTATTCGCGGACATCGGTTCGCAACGGACGATGAAGTGTGTGACTGGGTCCATGCCTGGATCCAACAGCAGCCTACTAGCCTCTTCAAGGATGGTTCAAATGGCTCTGAGCACTATGGGACTTAACTTCTGAGGTCATCAGTCCCCTAGAACTTAGAACTATGTAAACCTAACTAACCTAAGGACGTCACACACATCCAAGCCCGAGGCAGGATTCGAACCTGCGACCGTAGTGGTCGCGCGGTTCCAGACTGTAGCCCCTAGAACCGCTCGGCCACCACGGCCGGCTTCAGGGATCGAATCGACCGGCTAGTGTCGCAATGAGATAAATGTGCCAACGGCTTTGGCGGCTATTTTTGAGTATATGTGCTATGTATAACTATATTTTTGAGTTAATAAAATCGTTACGTTACTTTACACTGTTGACCGGGTTTCATTTGAATGCTCCTTATATGAAGGTTTCTGGCAACTAATAAACGGTTGCTAGCTACTGTATACACTGTTGCCTGCTACTATAAATCGTACTGCGTACGAGGCTGAACAAGTAACATTCTTCCTCGTCTGTGCTTCGTAACCCGTGTAGCACCGGGCGAAGATCCACAAATTTCGTGACGTTTTACTGTCAAGCTAAATAAATGTCGCCGGGCTCGCTTAGACCTGTACCACTGATCAGTGGCCTGTACAATACTGCTACTTTCAAATACTCATATCCGACCTCAGGACTGGAGAACGAGCACCGCAAACAGTCACTACTCTTCACCTAACCGGTTTCTAGACTCTCTACCAGAAACAAGACAAGATAAGTCTAATTTTAGAAAGTAGAACACACATGAAACATCACAAATTTCCACTGGAACAAATGGGACTTATTGTCTTCCACACCAACTCGCCAAGCCTGCCACGTTGTTATCGAACGTTACCTCCAGCTAGCTCTTGCCTCCACGTCTTGACGTGAGACCACTGTAAAATATTTTCTAAGACAACGAACACGGCCGGTTTCCGAGCACTTAATGCTCCATCATCTGATGCAAACTGTAATAATGAAAATATTATGTTACAAAACAATGGGAAAGTATCGCCAAGTCTTTAAAAAATGTTGGATATGAACCTATACAGTAAAAATGATGGGTCCATCTCCTTTCTGCTGCCAGTTCCTGATTTCCCGGTTCAAACAGTTACCAGTCACATACCTGATTCATACCGCACCTCAGTTACAAGTCGCGTGCGCCCCCAATACTCACGGCTAGTAAGTATTTACTATTGCACAGGTTTCCTGAGTAGTGTTCCCGGTCGGCTGCCACGGGGGAATGGTTTTTTATGGAACTTGCGTAAGTGATCCCACATGTTTTCTCATATTTATTGCATACTACATCGTTTTACGGTTCTGGTGACTTTCACAGTCCGATCGTGATGTTGGTTTTTGGGACTTTTCTAGGCTACCCCGTTTTTACTCTTTTGACACGGAACTGTTGTTACATGACTACATTGGGGCAAGGATGACCTCTGATGTAAAAAAGGTCCTGTTCTCTCTATTAATTCACAAATTTTAACTGTGTAGATCCACAGCAGACATTTGTTTAAAACTGTGAGGGTCCCCCCCCCCCCCACCAATTGCATTTTAACACAATATTTTCATTATTACGATTTATACCAGATGATGGAACTTTTACAAAATGGACTCGTAAAGTTGCTGCAGCCCACAAGAACAACTCTGAAAAACAGCTGAACCAATGCACGGGAAATGCATTTGCCAACTCGTTCAGTTTTCCGCAGCAGAGTAACAATTTCGTTGATCACTGAGAAACACTCACTGTCGACTTCATACATGCAATACTTTTAGAACCTCTGCTTCGCTCCACAGGGTCCACGCCAAGCGTTCTAACCTCGCGAGGGCTGCCGACTTACTGCTGATTAGAAAAACAATCAAAGAAAGCGTTTTAACATGCAGATATTTCAGTCAGTCAGTCCCCGGAGCAGAATGTATGCGTTTCAATTGCCCATTTCCTTGCAAAACTAGCGCTCCTGAAAGAAAGGATATTGCGGAGACGTGGCTTAGCCACAGCCTGGGGAATGTTTCCAGAATGAGATTTTTCACTCTGCAGGGGAGTGTGTGCTGATATGAAACTTCTTGGCATATTAAAACTCTGTGCCGGACCGAGACTCGAACACGGGACCTTTGCCTTTCGTGGGCAAGTGCTGTACCATATGAGCTACCCAAGCACGACCCGCAGAAGAACTTTTGTGGTGTTTCTAGGGTAGGAGACGGTACTGGCAGAATTGAAACTGTGAGGACGGGTCGTTAGTTGTGCTTGGGTAGCTCAGATAGTAGGGCACTTGCCCACGAAAGACAAAGGTCCCGAGTTCGAATCTCGATCCGGCACACAGTTTTAATATGCCAGAAAGTTTCAGTTAGTTCTGTCTTTGTGGCGTCAATTGCTTCTCAGATTTCTGCTGCAGATGCAGTACGATGCGCCAGGGCCGTGTGCCAAAAACGATGGTCTTCCCTCGTTGCCGTCCGGAGTCCAGTCTTCTTGCGACTGTACGTTCTCGTGACCACCATTGCTAGTAATCATGTACAGCGGCTACATTCCTGCCACGTCTTTCTGTAATATCGCAGAAACAACATCCAGCTCCTGGTAAACCCCCTTACACTACCTCTTTCAAATTCAGCGAAATGTTGATAGAGGTCTTTGTCGTCTTAAAGGCATTCTTGACTAAAATCAACTCATCACGCTCAGTCTCAATGGTAACTAACGGTCATGACCGTTACAGCGTGTATTCAAAGCAGACCCGATATGCATCCCCATAGTTGCGCTACTAGCGACACCCTTATGCAACTGGCGCAAAATTTGAATAGACATCATCTACCAACTTTCGTTTATATCGCACAAATCTTTCTTATGTTGCGGCTTTTTTTTCGTCAGTGTATATAAGTTTAACGTAGCGCCGACAACGTCACCCTTGACACGAGTAATAATTTTTATTACATCGTGATTTTAAAAAGAGAGTACGGTGCCTAGGTGGAGAGGAGAACGACGAGAGCCCGCCGTCGCGTGACCCCGGCCCATGCGCCTGGCGCGCCCCGGCCGGGGGTGCGGCTGGGGCTGTACCGAGTGATTGCCGGGCTTTTTGCCAGTCCCCGGCCTTGGGCCGGGCTGCTCCGCTGCTGGTTTTTCCCTGAGCGCCCCCGGGAGCCGCGAGCTCCGCGCGCTCGTAAATCTCCTTTATGGTCTGATATAGCGGCACCGCGCACTGTTCTCTGGTTAATTATTTCCCAGTCCGGTCCCCTTTGACCGAGGACCGCTCCCGCGCCGGAAAAAAAAGGAGTTAATTACTCGCGCTTATCCATTTCCGCTTGCTGCTGGGCTCTGCGCCGCGCCGGTCACGTGACTCCCCTGATGGACGGCACCGCTTTTCGGCCGGTGTAATATTTGTTGCGCCGCCAAAAGCGACGCGCGAGTAAGGTGCACGCGACGTCCTCTGCTCGTGCCCAGTAGCTGCTGCGATACGACCTTACATTCTAGAGTCCCATTTAATTTAGGTATCATATGACGTTTTAAAGCCCAAAGTTGTGACGTTGCTACTGGAAGAACTGTCTTCATCCTGCCACCATTGCGCTCCTGTCTCCGCGGTGAGGACGCGGGAAACGTATTGGTACTTCTTGGTATCGAGTTCTTTCATCTATACTTTTTTACTCCATACTTTCTGCTTGCTAATTTTACTCATATTATGTATCGAATGACCCCAATTTTTTCATAAACACATTCCCAGTTAGCTACAAATTATTGTATTCAGCCTCTGCTGGTCGTATATCTTTACTGCAAGCTTCTTTCGGCTACTATGCCATTGTCAAGCGTACCTGTTGATGTTACAATTAATGTAGCACACTTACTTCTATGCCCGTTTCATATAAGCGATGCTTGTCTGGTGATAAAACTAAAATCATGAAAGACAAAAGCCCACATTTATTCCAGCCCAGGTGTCTACAAAATTTTTTGTAATGACTGCACTAAATTTTATATTGGGAAACCGGGAAGAACATTTACAATTCTATTTAAAGTAAAAAAGAGAAAATGTGAAAGGAACCAGTCACGCGTCTATTTACACCTAAAGAACCAAAACTACACAGCAGAACACGTCGAAAAAGGTTTAAAAATTCTACAAGCAATACTTAAAGACCCTCCTGTGAACATTTTGGAAGAATTTGAAGTTTACACAGATACGAATAAATATCCCGATGACATCCATAACGAACAGACCGATTTGAAACATAAAAATTATTTCCAAAACTTCACTGAAATTTTAGATAAAGAGAACGAATAAAAACCACATGATACAGAAAAACAATAGACGACCTTTAACTGCAGTTACCAACAAAACTTTAATATATATGTTATACAACCACCATCTCTGGCCTTCAGAGATACGATTTACACTGTAAACATGAAGGGTCGCAGGAGCGTGAACTATCATTTTATCTGTCAAAACGCTATTCTATACAGGTGAAATTACATGATTCATTCAACTTGTCACCAGACAAATATTCGCTCCAAGATGCGTTACGAACGTCATTCCATCTAGACGTAAGAAAAACTGTAAAACAACTTTATATAAAACGTAAATATACGAGGTACATTCAAAATATAACAGCATCAATTTTTTCCCCTTTAAAGTAACCTCCTCAGATATAATACGCTTTTTCTGATCTTGAAAGCACTTCTGGAACTCACTTTTCTTGATGTTCTTCAACCCCTTTTCCTCTTGTCAATGGTGGCAGAACGATGTCCTTACATGGATCTCTTCAGCCTAGGGTATAAAAGGAAGTCGCAGAGGGCCTTGTCCGACAAAACCAGTGACTGAGGTAACATAGCGGGTTTCTATTTTACCAAAAAATCACAAACAAGCACTGAGGCGTGAGTACGAGCATTGTCGTGTGCAATTTCCGCGAGTGATTTTGAGACAGTTCTGATCATTTTTTTTTCGGATTGCTTCACGCAAACGGCGCATAACTACACTTTTCATGGCCAAAACATCACAAAATATTTTTTGGCATGAGCCAAAGGATATGCTGACATCATTAGCAACCTCTCTGATTGTCATTCGGTGATTTTCTAGAATCATTTTCTATACTCACAAGCTGCGACATCTTCGCGAAAAAAAAAAAAAAAAAAAAAAAAAACAGTGACCCCTATATGTAATAAGTTACCTTTAATTTACGTATATGGTCACAAACTTTTTGTTTTGACCATAGACGTAAATTAAAGGTAACTTATCATTTTCTATACTTTTCCGCATTGTTGCGGTAATTATGTGTTAGGGTCTCCAGAGCGATGTTCGTCTTCAATATCTTCTTTACCCTGGCTCTTTTCTCTCTTTGAAGCACTTCTGGAACTCACTTTTCACTATGATATTCAGCCCGTACCGGAACTACTCGTAAACACTTGTCTAACTCATGGTAGAGTCACCAAAAGCCAGTCAACATTTCGATTGCGCTGCTGCACTGTATTCCATTTTTCCAGCAAAATTTAATGCGAGGTCTCTGATCCACCTTTTTCGTAAGTAAAAATTCGCCGAGCACTCTAAAACAAGTATAACCTTTCCGACTGTCAACAATAAACTAAATATTCAAAACAGCTGAAAATGCAAATCATATGTCTAAGGCCTGCTAAATTAAAGGATTCCCGTTACTTTTTGATCACATCTCGTACGTAGGTAAGCTATATTCATTGTAACATCAACAGGCACACTTGACAAGGACATACCTCTAGAAACAAGCTTGTAGTGTAGAAATACGACCAGCACAAGAAGTTAAACGAATGTTTTGCATATAACTGGGACTCAGTTTATAAAAATTCACATTTTGACCACATGCATGCTGTGGGCCCTGCAGAGAAAAAGTGATCCCAAATATGGTTTATTATATTTTCATTGTTTATCACAGCTTAATATTTTGAAGCCACTAGAACATCTCACCAATGCTCAACTGCCTAAAACTGTAGATAAATGGTTTAAGGAAGCCTGATGAAAGCATTGGCAGAAATATAGTAGAGCCAGTATTAAATGAGCTAACCAAGAAAATAGAACGCAATTTGGTCAAACTGGAAACACTTATATGGCTTTCATATCCTGTTTGCTCGTCCTAAGTTTCAAAAATATACATTTTCAGTATGCAAGAGTTTTTGCGAGATCACTGTCTACAACAAGGCTGCTGTCAGCAACTAATCTTGTTCTTACCTCTGGCACCAACACTAACGAACTACATACCGATTCTTGTCTTAAAACGGTATATCGCTTTTGCAGTTGTCTGAAGACTTAGTACACAGCAAACAAAAGAAAAAAGGTGCTGCAGGCGCCTCTTATGCTTTTTTGACTGCTCAGAACAATGAGATGAGCCTATATTTGCAATTCCTGTGACGATTGTCTCGGCCAATCCTTTAGAGCAATGGGAAGATTTGCGAATTTTATTCCCCCAAAGTTACAAGCTAGCGAATGAATACCTGACAGTTCCAGTTACATCAGTGCCCTCCGAGCTCTTATTTTCAAAGGCAGACGGCCTGGTATCAAACTCATGTGGTAGAGTGTCAACGAAAATACTGGACAAAATTTTGTTTTGGATGACTGTACGGAGAAAAAATGGGAAGTTAAGGTAAGATGCAGTTTATTTATTTGTGGGTATTATTCAGCTGTTTTTCTGATAACCTTTCTTTTAATCTTTCAGGTTCTAGAATTTTTAATTATTGTAATGCAGAACGTAAATAAAAACATTGCATGGTTTCACGCTTGCTTTATTCCATTTAAAATTTGTAAAAATCGACTATTTCTCTTTGTTGTAGATAGAGACTGAGGGATTTCGAGACGTCAGAGAGTATCTACCCTAGTCTTCAGAATACCTCAAGGCGTCAATACTTTCCTTTCGATAGATTTATAAGAACGATACATTTCTTATCGAAACTTTGCTTTCGATACCGTGTTCCTACTCTTGCTCAGAAGCTGCTGCGATACGTTGTCCTTACATTATAGAGTCTCATTTAGTTAGATAGCATCAGACGTTTTAAGGTCCAAAGTTGTTACGTTGTTGCTGCAAATACTGTCTGTAGGCAGCCACCAAAGGGCTCCGGGCCGGCGTTCATAGCAAATCGCTTCAAACCTTTTATCTCCTAAAAAAATCGCGTAAACATTCGGATATTCACATATGGTATAGATTTCTATAATGTGTGTAAACATGTCAAAAATCTGTTCCTAATTTTCCTTACGGCCGGAATTATGTTTTTCTTACTATTAGCAAAATTAGGAAAAGTTCGTTTTCTCGCGCTGCGGAAGTGACAACACAGTTGGAGTCGACAATTCCAGACTCCCTGCGGTGTATTGGTGGCAGGAGCAATCTACCCCACTAGCTGTAAATGCCGATTATTTTAAATCGGACTTAAGTCTGTCTTTGATATTAGCCACGTAATCGAATTACAAAACCTGTATTCAGATTAACTACAAGGGTTTATTGGAAAAGGACAGCACAAATATAGCTCTAATTTATTCTACAGCAGAACTACACGCACTACTGTCAACGGCACGCAGTGACAGAGGACCTGTTCTGCAGAAGTTCATCCCTTTCTATGTAGTTCACGTATTCTCGACCGGAAGCGGCGTCGCATAAAAAGAAAGACGGACTACCGCGCTTTGATCTCTGCCTAAACTGGATTTAGAACTACTGCTGACGAAGAACGTCACACCATGATCCCTGCGTGTCGTTTCTTGTCTTACTGTAACGCGGCGACTACGAAGAGTCACTAGAACGCAAAAGTGAATACTTCCATAATCTAAGCCCACATGCGCGTATTACATCGAATATTACATATGAACTGTTTCAAAGTTAGTACAAATAACAGTGACAGTTCTGCTGTGCCTTTTCAAAAGTCTTGAGTTCTCTCTCTACTTCACGTATACTTTGTTCATTCATTCCATTGTAGTCCAAAACAACGCCATGATAAGCTGTAGAAATAGTTAAATCAGGTACTTAAGCCTAACATTTGGGTACGTGTAATTCGAAAAATAAAGTGTAATAAACAGCTAAGACGCCTCTTGAACAAGATTGACATTGTTTGCTCGGATGTGTGACGAACTGTGATAAAAATGACTAATGAACTACGCAACTGCTCAGTAAGCATAAATTTATATTAAAACGGGCGTTATTTCTACGTGTACACTGACGTGACTAATGTCGGGGGATAGCGATATGCCCATATACAGATGTGGGGAGCAACGCGTACACAAGGAAAAAAAAGGCATTGCATTCGCTTTAGTGTCATTTGTAGTCTGGTGATGCATGTGAATAGGTTTCAGACGTGATTTGGGCCGTACGATGGGAAATAACATACTTCGAAGGTGGAATTGTAGTTGGAGCTACACGCATGGGACATTACATTTCGGAAATCCTTAGGGAATTCAATATTCCGAGATCTGCAGTGTCAAGAGTTGTCACGCCACGGGCAACGCAGCGGCCGACGGCCTTCACTTAACAACCGAGAGCAGTGGCGTTTTCGTAGTGTTGTCAGTGCTAAAAGGCAAGCAACACTGCGTGAAATAACTGCAAAAATCAATGTGAGACTTACGACGAACGTATCCGTTCGGACAGTGCGGCGAAATTTGGCGTTAATTGGCTCTGGCAGCAGACGACCGACGCGAGTGACTTCGTTAACATCACGACGTCGCTTGAAGCTTCTCTATTGGGCCCCTGAACATATCGGTTGGACCCTAGACGACTGGAAAATCGTAGCCTGGTCAGATGAGTCTCGATTTCAGTTGGTAAGAGCTGATGAGTCTACATCTACATCTACGTGATTACTCTGCAATTCACAATAAATTTCATGGCAGAGAGTTCAATGAACCACCTTCAAGCTGTCTCTCTACAGTTCCACTCTCAAACGGCACGAGGGAAAAACGAGCACTTAAATTTTTCTGTGCGAACCCTGATTTCTCTTATTTTATCATGATCATCATTTCTCCCTATGTAGGTGGGTGCCAACAGAATGTTTTCGCAATCGGAGGAGAAAACAGGTGATTGAAATTTCATGAGAAGATCCCGTCGCAATGAAAAACGCCTTTGTTGTAATGACTGCTACTCCAATTCACGTATCATGTCTGTGACACTATCTCCCCTATTTCGCGGTAATACAAAACGAGCTGCCCTTCTTTGTACTTTTTTGATGTCATCCGTCAGTCCCACCTGATGCGGATCCCACACCGTACAGCAATACTCCAGAATAGGGCGGACAAGCGTGGTATAAGTTGTCTCTTTAGTAGACCTGTTGCGCTTTCTAGGCCGGCCGTAGTGCCCGAGCGGTTCTAGGCGCTACAGTCTGGAACCGCGCGACCGCTACGGTCGCAGATTCGAATCCTGCCTCGGGCATGGATGTGTGTGACGTCCTTAGGTTAGTTAGGTTTACATAGTTCTAAGTTCAAGGGACTGATGACCACAGCAGTTAAGTCCCATAGTGCTCAAAGCCATTTTTTTTTGCACCTTTTACGTGTTCTGCCTATGAATTGCAGTCTTTGGTTTGCTCTACCTACAATATTATCTATGTGATCGTTCCCATTTAGGTTATTTGTAATTGTAATCACTAAGTATTTAGTTGAATTTACAGCCTTCACATTCGTATGACTTATCGCGTAATCGAAATTTAGCTGATTTCTTTTAGTACTCACGTGAGTAACTTCTCACTTTTCCTTATTCAGAGTCAATTGCCACTTTTCGCACCATACAGATATCTTATCTAAATCATTTTGCAAATCGTTTGATCATCTGATGACTTAGCGCGAACCTCACGAAGCCATGGACCTCAGATATCAACAAGCACTGTGCAAGATGGTGATGACTTCATAATGGTGTGAGCCGTGTTTACATGGAATGGACTGAGATCTCTGGTCCAACTAAACCGATAATTGACTAAAAATTGTTATGTTCGGCTATTTGGAGACCATTGGCAGAGCTCCATGAACTTCATGTTCCCAAACAACGATGGACATCTTACGGATGACAAAGTGCCATGTCTCCGGGCCACCATTGTTGGCGACTTGTTCCAAGAACATTCTGGACAATTAGAGTGAATGATTTGGCCACCCAGATCGCCCAACATCGAATACTTATGGGACATAATCGAGAGGTTAGTTCGTGTACAGTATCCTGCATCGGCAACACTTTCGTAATTGTGGGCGACTATAGAGACAATATGGCTCGATATTTCTACAAGGACTTCCAACAACTCGTTATTTCTGCAGAGGACTTCCAACAACTTGTTGTGTCCATGCCACGTCGAGCTGCCGGACTATGCCGGCAAAAGGAGGTCCGACACGATATTTGGAGGCATTCCATGAATTTTGTCACCTCAGTGCAAAGTGATATCCATTTCTACCTGCCTAGTGATATCGGAAGTAATATTTTACTCGTCAACATTCATATCGTCACTTAGTGCCACAGACACATACTGTAAGTGCGGCAAAATATTAATCTCAACAGGACATTAAATAACGCATTTACAGGAAGATTATCTGCCCGGAGGGTACTACATCTGGTCGTCTTTGACAACATACGTGAAGAGGATGACAATAAGTCAATTTCGTTGATAGTGTTGTAAATGTTTGTGTCTTTTCTGCAGATGCACTGGGCAAAGATACAAAGCACACGAAATATTTCTGGGGCACGTATTTTTCCATTACGTTAGGCAGAAACAAAACCAGCAGAGGGATTGCAAAATTTTTAGCTTATGTTAACGATGCAATTATTCTGAATGTGTTGGCTTCTTCTAATTAAATATTGCAATGGTGCGCCTATCTAATAATTTCCTGCTCCTGCATCAGTCACAGTGACAGTGAAAGACGCGGGGGTTAAACTCAGATATAAGTAAATCATCCTTAATCACATACAGAGCGATCGAACCTTTCTACATACAATATGGCGGACGATGCAGACGAGAGGAATTGGCAAGCACACAGTAGTTCTACGCTCAGAGTTCTGCATCTAAACAGTACAGAGATCTATGGTGCTCTGTGGCAGAATTTACTGGGACAAGGGCTATTCTGCCGATAAGATTCATTAAAATCTAACAGTTTAAAATAACCGCGTGTCACATCAGATACGACAGTTAATGCACGATCCGATCGAAGACATCCGGACACCTCTATGTAATGCGGAATTGACCACTAGATGTCATACCAGCCAGTGTAACAGGAACAATCGTAACAGCAGAATGGGTCGGTGAGGAGAGGTCAGTGACTCCAATCTGGACTTGTCATTGGATGTCATCTGAGTAATAGACCCACCAGGGCCAATTCAGTCATTCTAAACCTACTCAGTTCGACTGTTGGTGATGTGACTGAAGTGGAAATGCAGATGACAACTACGGTAATCCAAGATCTGATGCACTGACGGACAATGTCGAACATTACAGGGAGTGAAACTGAAAATTGCGTGAAATGAACGAAATAAATAACTCGTGAGTTCCAATGTGATATCAGCAGTTTAGCCAGTGGAATGACTGAACTAAAATTAAAAAAGAATAGGATACAATGGTCGAGAAACTCTTCACAAGTCACATACTTCTGTAATTAATTCTAAGCGACGCTTGAGGTGGTGCAAACAGCTACGCCACTGAACTGTAGGTGAGTGTAAACGAGTGATTTGTAATGATGAGTCGCGCTGTAAACGGAAGGGTTTGTGTTGGCCGAATTACTGCAGAACGTTATCTGCCATCAAGTGTGGAGCCAAAAGTAAAGTACGGAGGAGGTGATGTTGTGCTCTGGGAGTGTTTTTCGTAGTTGTGGTGAGGTCCCCTTACTGTGCTTAAGAAAACGCTAAAATGTGGAAGGGTTTAAGTACATTTTACAGCATTGTTTCGTGCTTACGGTAGAGGAACAGTTCGGCAATGAACTATGTCATAATGCAGTATCTGTGAGACAATAATTTGTGGGCAATAATATTTTTGAAATGGACTGGCCTGCCCCGAGTCCCGTCCTGAACCCAATGGAACACTTTTGGTATGAGTTAGAACGTCGGCTTAGCTCCAGGGTCCAGCGATCATAACTACCTTCTCTGTTTCCGGCTCTTGAAGAAGAATAGGCTGTCTTCTTCCACAGACATTTACACACTTCATGAAAGTGTTCCCAGCAGACTTCAAACCATCGTACGGGCGAGGAACGGACGCATCCCATATTAATCTCTACTAACAGGTATCCAGTTGCTTTTGATCAGACAGTGTATTCATTGGAAGACAGCGCACCGTAAAGAGTGATGGCTGTCCGCTGATACCAAGAGGTATGGTGGAGAAGGTAAGAGGTTCGTACATGAGGAGCATGTAAGAAATTAACATTTGCTAGTCGCCTCTACTGTCACGGTACGTTACGACAGTGATTTATAAATTAACCAGAGGAAGATCTCCGAAAATTTGTATTTCATACAGCACATTCGTGGCCATTTACCGGATCGTTGGACAAACCGATGATACGCTGATGCTGGTGTCACCTTCACCATCGGCTTAACTGAACTTCTAGAAATTTCCTTTCGTGAGAATGCCTCTAGAATGTTGAGTCTAATTATTAGACCTTTTCCTTAAAGAACTAAATCTCTCATTTAATGCAACTTAGCATTTAAGATATGTGGAGATACTACCATGTGTCTAGAATATGTCCGCTGTTTTTGCACTTTGAATGTTCCGAACGGTGAATGGATGGTCACACAAACGTAGATAACTAAAACTGCAAAAATTTGTTCAATAAAGATATTATAGCGAAAATGCAAATCTGGTTAAAACTTCGTCCTTCAAAGTTAATGCATGATTTCTCATCACGATTTGGAAGATGCCGGCTATATACAATATATCTAACGGAAAGTCGCCAACTTGTGGCCACGCGATTGAGGCGCCATGTCACGGACTGCGCGGCCCCTCCCGCCGGAGGTTCGAGTCCTCCCTCGGGCATGGGTATGCGTGTTGTTCTTAGCATAAGTTAGTTTAAGTAGTGTGTAAGTCCAGGGACCGATGACATCAGCAGTTTGGTCCCTTAGGAATTCACACACATTTTTTGCCCTTCTTGCACTTATAAAAAATTTACCGAAGTTAGGGCCATATTAAGTCAGAATTCGGATTCACTGTTAAAACTATCATATTGTGAAGCGTTAATTGATACCAGAAACAAATTTTGATTATTAATGTCTTAAATTTATTAAAACAAATAATCAGAATTTAATGCCAATGTTTTCATAGCTGTGGAACGGCCAGTTAGTAGCAACTACACTACAGGTTTCCATTTTTTTGGGCCTATCGCTCCCTTTTCATAAACACAGACACACGCGCGCGCACACACACACACACACACACACACACACACACACACAACTACTTTCCTTCATTGTTCTCTTATTTCACGGTCGACTTCGACGAGTTTCGCTCTTCCATTCATTATCTACTGCGTTGGTTGTTTGCTAAAATTGAAGTGCCAGCTGCATAATTCAGTACGTGTACGGCGACATAAATGTAAAATCGGTTGCCAGTCTTTATTGACAGCAGAAACAAAGAAATGGAGGATGTTAATGCCAAGAAAGCTGAAACTGAGCCATCTTTCCTTACCCCGCTGTCTCCATAGCCGAGGCAGTTATAGCGCTCTTGTTTATCCCCTAAAAGTGTTGACAGGGTTTGCACTCTTCGTAGTCAGATTCTGGTAACAGACAACAAGCCCGAGCATTTTTCTCTGCGACAGCTGGAGGTGTGGCGTCCTTCCTGCGCCACCGCCCCTGTTGGTGTCTCCGCGCTGGGGGCGAGGCGCTACTTTTTCTCCAGAGCCGAAATACCACACGCCAGCTTGGAGGCGATATATCGCCTAGGTACTGCTTTGCCAGCCACGTTTCCGGCTGCTGATGCCACGAGCGGCTCTGTCATGCAGTTTGCCATTCATTTATTCGCGAGCTGGCCGTGGAACCGGTTTGCGACCGGATGTTTTAACAGACAATACGCTCCTCCCTTAGTGTACGCCGTTCTTCGTCGCCCTCACTTCCTGCACTCCCATATCATCCGTCAACGTGTGGCATGAGCTACGTCCTACTGCGGCTCAGTTTTCACCTGTTTTGTTGCATGCAGCTGGATTTCTGTGACCCTGTAAAAGCAGCCGGCAATGATACCTTGAAGATCAAAATTTTGTTGGTGAGTAGCATGAATCATAATATCACGTTGACTCAGAGTCATAGTTAACATAAATGATACAGCAAAATTGGACACCTTCTACAAGTTGACACCACCAAATACCAAAAAATGGTTCAAATGGCTCTGGGCACTATGAGACTTAACATCTCAGGTCATCAGTCCCCTAGAACTTAGAACTACTTAAACTAAACTAACCTAACGACATCACACACATCCATGCCCGAGGCAGGATTAGAACCTGCGACCGTAGCGGTCGCGCGGTTACAGACTGAAGCGCCTAGACAAAATACCATTTCATACTTTTAGCTCGATACTTGAAAATTGTTTTACAGTCAATTATTCGTTGGAATACCTTCATAAACAATCTGAAATTTACTTTCAGAAGATTTCATTTCATTTTATGATAGAATGTTCTATACATTATTTAACCATCATTTTCGCCGTGTTTTTTGTGCTTACCTTGATTCCATGGCAATCTATGTTATAAAATTCTTAGTTATTCCTTAATTTCTTGCGGTAACTTGTATCGTGGTGCACAAATCCGGACTACTTACTGAACGTCTCGAATAGACATTTCATTTTAAACTGTGTGAAGATTAAGTAATGACTTTCCGTGATTCATAAAGTCAGAGAATGCTATAATGTTGTCAACACGTTTTGGAAAATGGGGGTGAATCAAGAATACTGGAAGTTTCTGTGTCGCTAGAAACTCAAATTTGATCGCTAAGTATTTTATGCGTAAAATTCTTCTTCTTATTCTTCTTGTAACTTCACAACTCTGCATGGGTCTTTGTCTTCTTAACAATTTCTTTTCTGCCCCCTCATTTACTTTCCTTCTCCACCCTCTACTTTCTAGTGCTCTGATATTTTATTCTCCGTCGTCTAGCCATTGTTTACGTGGTCTTCCATGCAATGTTCTTCCTGTCGGTTTCCATCGGAACACCTTCTTTGTAGCTCTTGTGCCCTCCACCCTGAGAACATACCCCAGCCAGGCTGTTCTTTTACTTTTAATTAGCCTTGCAATATCAGCTCCTTGCGTGAGACGACCCAACTTACAATTGGTCCTTGCTCTCCAGGTAACATAATTATATCGGATCCCGCCATAAATCTTCCGTAGTATCAAATGGTTCAAATGGCTCTGAGCACTATCGGACTTCATCTGAAGTCATCAGTCCCCTAGAACTTAGAACTACTTAAACCTAACTAACGTAAGGACATCACACACAACCATGCCCGAGGCAGGATTCGAACCTGCGACCGTAGTGGCCGCGCGGTTCCAGACTGAAGCGCCCAGAACCGCTCGGTCACATTGGCCGGCCCTCCCATAGTATTCTTCGTTCCAATATTGTGGGTTGTTGTTCATTAGTACTGGTTAGCGTCCATGCTTCACGTCCATACGTAACCACGGCCCTAATCGTAGCCCTATATAGTCATTTTATGGTTTTGGTTTACCATCCTAGATGTCATCAGCTTTTTAAATGTATAATGACACCTACTATCACGTAAAATGTGGGGTTTTATTTCAGTGGATGGAATTAACTTGATTAATACTAGCTCCTAGGTATTCAAAAACCGCTACATGCTGAAAATTAAAACTTGCTGCTGACCAGTTATCCAAGTTATGGAGTTTCGTATATTAAATTTTTGATTCGTTAGTTTCCAGACCCTTATGCTGTGAGGCTTCTTTCAGTTCTACCACTATACTCTCAGCACGTCTGGGAGAATGGAGGTGAATCAAAAAGTACTGGAACTTCCTGCATCACTAGAAACTCACACTTTGACCGCTAAGTATTTTATGCGTCAAATGATTAAGAAAAGTCCCACCCCTTCACTATATTACTGAACTATTTCAGTACATAAATTTAAAATGACACTAGCCGTTCTCATATTCTAAATATTTATAAATTTGAAGGCGTCGTTATCGACTGAAACCGGCTATCTAATAAATGATATGCTAGTAATGCAGACACAATATATGTACTCAAAGTTTCTCAGTTTATGAAATCTCACTGGCTACGTCGATGACGGTATTATACTTTATACTGATATGCAAGTGCCTGAGGATGAAGTCATAAAAGGATTTCAGAATCTATTGCAAATAAAGTAAACAAAAAACGGAGCAGAGTGGAAGTTTGGTATTCGTAGCGTAAGTTCGTAGCGTTTTTGTTTCCCATGTTGGTGTTCCAGTTTCTACCTGTTTATTTATTGATCGTCATTTTTTATTTGTAGTTCACTGTTGCTATTTGAGTTCACATATCGTCATTTTGTCATTGAGAGATAGTGTGTGGAGCTGTGGACGCTAGAAAATGGAATGCTAAGTGGAGAAATCGAAACATTTTCGCTATTTGAGATCAACAGAGAGGGGACAGCAGCGGGGGCAGCCAGAAATATTTGCGCCGTGTATGGGGATAATGCCGTTGGTCAGAGAACGGGATGAAAATGGTATTTTCGTTTCAAGGAGGATCGTTTTGACATTAGTAACCATCCACATGCAGGAAGACCTTCAAAACTTGATGAAGATCGTTTAAACGCATTAATCCACAATGATCCACCTCAGTGTACTCGAGAACTGGCAAATGAGATGAACTGTGATCATTCCACCATTGTGCGACATTTGTATACAATGGGGAAAGTTCAAAAGTCGGGTGTATGGCTACCGCATGCTTTAAGCCAAAATCACTGGATGGCCATATGTGCACCTCTGCTTTCTCACCGACCATTTCAATCACGTATCATTAACGGTGACGAGAAATGGTGTCCTTATGTTAACATAAGAAGAAGAAACGAATGGTTGAGCACAAACAAAGCAGCAACTCCGCGGACAAAGACCTGCGTGTATCCACAAAAAAAAAAAAAAAAAAAGGTCATGCATCTGATGGAAAAGCGACGGTGTTGTGTGTTGAGAATTGGTTGTTCGAGGTTTAACCATCACTGCTGATATTTATTGTCAACAACTGGGACGCCTTGCAATACGCAATCCAAGAACAACGACCTGGAAGAATGCGTGAAGTAATGCTAGTCCACGATAACGCCGCCGGCCGGAGTGGCCAGCGGTTCTAGGCGCTACAGTCAAGAACCGCGCGACCGCAACGGTCGCAGATTCGAATCCTGCCTCGGGCATGGATGTGTGTGATGTCCTTAGGTTAATTAGGTTTAAGTAGTTTTAAGTTCTAGGGGACTGATGACCTCAGAAGTTAAGTCCCATAGTGCTCAGAACCATTTCAACCATTTTGAACCACGATAACGCCCTCCCGCTTTCTGTTGAGACTGGAAAAAAAAAATCACTATAGAGGACTTGGGTTGGTATGGCATTCCGCACACACCTTATTCAGTTGAGATTTCCACCTTTTCCACTCTATCGAACTACCTTCGAATACTTTTATAGTCCTGTCTCCCTCAGTTGCGTGTAATATTATAGTATATTAATAATTTTTACTTATGGACCGTCTGACAGCAACTGAATAAAACACAATTTTAGTGCCATACGCGTTTCGCCTTTATTTTCTGCAAGGCATCATCAGTGGCAGGTTGCGTGGACAATTTCCTACATATTACGCTCCTGTTGCATTTTTGGTGTTGTTCTTCTTCCTATGAACGCCAATTTGCGGTTTTTTCCCCATTCCACAACACTATGCACTGAACGCTTGAACAATTGGCGTTCATAAGAAGAAGAACAACACCAAAAATGCAACAGGAGCGTAATATGTAGGAAATTGTCCACGCAACCTGCCACTGATGATGCCTTGCAGAAAATAAAGGCGAAACGCGTATGGCTCTAAAATTGTGTTTTATTCAATTGCTGTCAGACGGTCCATAAGTAAAAATTATTAATATACCGTAATATACCTTCGAATAACTTCCTTGCCGGATGAAGATGCGCTCGGAACATGGGTTGACGAAACCACGTAAGTTCTTCAGTCGCGGAAACGAAAAGTTATCCTAGCGTAGGCAGATTGTTTAAACACTGACGAAGAGTTGAAGTCTCTGTTATGGGTATCTGTTTTGCTTATTAAACTTACGGAAAACTCTACCAACTTACGCACCAACACAATATTAAAATAACCTTTGAGCTTCAAAATAAGATAAACGACTGCAGAAAACTGCCACTGCTCGACGATCTTGCCTGCCACGATGTTTCAACTCGGGCGGTGACATCCACGACGGCGTCTGCTCCTACAGCAGTTCGCAACTCGTCAATAAGGTTCCCCGCTTGCACGGAGCGACGGCAGAGCGCGGTGCGGCGGTCGCGGTAATTAAGCGGCCGTCGCCTCCCCCGGCGCGCCACGGCTGTGTCTTTTGCGGTGAACCGGGCCCCGAGGCGCCGCCCCTGCGCCGCCGCTATTTATAAAGACGAGACGACTGCTGCAGTAATTACAAGGGCGTCGCGTCTTATTTCCGGGTGGGCGACTCCTCATAGCTGGCGCGGGGATTAATCTCGCGCCCGCGACGACACCTGCTCTGCGCTGAGGTGGGGAGGCGCCGCCCACACTCCGTGGGCCGCGTCGGTGTCGCACGCTCCCACTGCAGCCGTGTAGAATGTGCGGATAGTACCACCAACATGTCCTGCCCAAGTTTCTCGATGGTGATCTTTGGAGCTCCGACAGCACAGTATGTCAAAAAAGCACTTAGAAAATCAAGGTGCATCTGAAATGATGAGATTATCCTTTGGTGATACTGTTGTCTGCAGGAAAGTACCGTTGTTGGATGTCGTAAAAAAATGCGGACAAAATTTCCGCTTACGATATGACCTGACATATACTCCCTTTTCGACTTTTTTTTTATACTTGCAGGATCTGAAGTTCATTTCCCCGGACATCAATTCCCTGAAGCAGTACCGCACAATTGACAAAAAAAAAAAAATAGAAAAAATCACCTTTGAAAATTAGAAGCCTCCCGAGCGCAGTTAAGTAGAACAACATTTCTACCGAGCGAGGTGGCGCAGTGGTTAGACACTGGACTCGCATTCGGGAGGACGACGGTTCAATCCCGCGTCCGGCCTTCCTGATTTAGGTTTTCCGTGATTTCCCTAAATCGCTCCAGGCAAATGCCGGGATGGTTCCTTTCAAAGGGCACGGCCGACTTCCTTCCCCGTCCTTCCCTAATCCGATGAGACCGATGACCTCGCTGTCTGGTCTCCTTCCGCGAAACAATCAACCAACCAACAACATTTCTACCTTGATAACGTTTTCATCGATATGTAAGAGTGCAGCGTTAAGGGTTTTTAAATGTAAAGTCGCTCGTTGGAGTCTTACTAGCATCAACTATTTTTTTTAATTTCGTTTAATTCCATATATTTTTAGTTTTCGCTCTTGGTTGTATGTAAATAAATTAAAATTTGATACAGACGTGCGAAAAGCCATTTTGCTGACTGAAAAAATTATGTATATCAATAATACTGCTACGTCTCTAGAAATAAAAATGTTTTTTGTTTCATGTTTGATGTTTGCCATGTTTATACCAAATTTTAATTTCTTGTGAGTATCGGAATTTCATGCAACTAATAACTAAAAATAAAAACATGTAATTTTTTACAAAAATTATGATTCAGTATTCGTTAACAAATATTTCAATTTGATATTAACTGTAATTCAAAGAAAAGTGCAAAAGGCTGCTTCTTGCGAGATTCGAACTAGAGACTTCACGACTGCAGTCCTATCACGCTATACATTTATCTATCGGCCAATACGTTAATAAACCAAACATATTTTATAGTTAAGACAGCTTGTTAATGTATTAATTTTGAAACGCCATTTTTTCGAGTTCTACCAGAACTGCGTCGACTTGTCTCAGGAAACTGATGTCCTGGTACTGACCTTCAAGTCCTCTAAGTATGAAGAAAATAGAAGGTCCCATTGTCTGTGTACTGAATAGCAACTCTCATTAAGTGCGGATAAATGTTAGATCGTGCGTGTAACTAAGAGAAAGAACAAGATTAGCGACATGAAAAACCGAAAAAAATATTTACGCGATTCGTGACGAGCGATCTGATGTGGGAAGAACACGTAAGCTACCTACTGAGAAAGGCGAATGCTAGATTTAGTAGAATAGTTTTAGCAAAAGTGCAATACATTTGTAAAGGAAATTGCAGACTAGATGCTTGTGCGAACAATTCTAGAGTATTTCTCCAGCGGTTGGAGTTCTTACAAAGTAAGTATGACAGGAAACATCGAATTAGTTCAGAGACACGCTGTTAGAATCGAAAGAGGACGGTTTAAATCATGTGAAAGTTTAACAGAACTTAAATGAGAGTCTCTGGAGAAAGGAAAACGTTGCTCTCGCGACACCCTGTTGCCCATATATACAGAACCGATGTTTGAGGACAATTCTGCTACCAGCATAATACAGGACGACCAAACGAAACTGGTCCATAAATTTGTACCTTGATAGAAACAACCCATCATCGCTGGTGCAGATGATGTTAACTCGGTTGCATATCTTGAGGCAAATGAAATCATTTCTAGGACAATTTTTTTTGTGGCGGTGTTCGTAGCGACAAACAATTCGCTGTAGAAACGGCTTACGAAGTCACTGCCACACTTTTAATAGCGGGCCGACCGGTCCGCTGGAACAGTGAACAGAAAGATGAAAACCCAAACACTCTGATTAAATAAAAGTCGGTACTTATCTTTATTAACGAAGATACAGACAGTAGTGAACTCCGTGTCTACAGAAATCTGTCTAGTTCGAGTCGGAGCGGATAGGTCAGCGTCGGCTGACTACAAACAACAACTCTGCTGCGATGAACACACAACTGACTAGCAAGTACACAATTCGGTGGCGAGTATACAACTGAGCGGCGAATCCAGAACTGTCCTAGCGCTCGCGACTCCAGCGCTTAAGAACCCAGAAGCCAGCGGTGGCGCGCGCAGACTTGCGGCGATTTCCTGTCTCGCTGGCACTGCTTATGCGGACGGCGTCCGGACTTTGATGCTGCCAACCTTTTGGCAGCGGGCTCGGGTGGCATTACTGGCTAGGATATAACAATTTTGTTCTGCAACCTTGTTGTACAATTCGAGTAGAGATGAGAATAAGATGACAGAGATTAGAATGCGTAAGAGACGTAATGGCATTCAGTTTTCCTTCACTCAGTACGCAAATGGAATAGGTGAGAAAATCGTTAATAGTGGCGCGAAGTATTTTCTACCAAGCAGTGTTCAGTGGTATGCGGACTAAACATATTGATAACAAACCAAAGGAAGTACAAGACACAAACAAAACACTTTTCCCCTACGAACTGAGAGAAAGTGGGAGATGGGTTTACAGCCATTTCGCACTTGAGATTGGCTCCCAAATTTAATAATACATCTCTGTGGATTATATTGAGGATCAATATTTAAAAGAAATAAGATCGAAAGTGCCCGGAAGATGCGTGATAGGACCACTGAAGCTCTCAGTATACATGATTTATCAAATACTATCAACAGTACTCTGTGACCGTTCACTGTCACGGGGAGGAAGCATAATTGCTGGACGATTGCAACTAAATACACAGCTACCTAAACAGTATCAGCTGAATTAAATTCACTGGAATGGAATCCAAGTCAGTAGAGATGAAACCAATGAAATAAACCTAAATGAAAAATCATTGAAGCCCTTTCAGATAAGATGAGCCTATAGTGTCGCAATATTTTCAACTTATAGTTCCGTTATGTGTACTGAAAGTTGATCCTCTGTAAATGTGAATACATATAACTTAATGTTAACCGAGAAACCAACCCTTTGGTATCCGTACATTGCGTTAATGTAAACTTCTAGAGTACATACTTTATTTAAACAGGAAAAGAACGCAATAAGCCGCTGAAGGGTACACAAAGCAGTCCGGCCGCCCTATGACCCTTTGCCAATAGCGACTTTTGGATCCTTTGCCAATAGCGTCTTTTGGATGCAGTATGGAAAGGCATGTGATAACACTAGCGCTCTCCCGGTTGTTGTCAACTTCCAAACACTTAGAAAATGGTTCAAATGACTCTGAGCACTATGGGACTCAACTGCTGAGGTCATTAGTCCCCTAGAACTTAGAACTAGTTAAACCTAACTAACCTAAGGACATCACAAACATCCATGCCCGAGGCAGGATTCGAACCTGCGACCGTAGCGGACTTGGGGTTCAGACTGCAGCGCCTTTAACCGCACGGCCACTTCGGCCGGCCCAAACACTTAGAGTCGCTACTTCTCATTCGTTACATATTTAAGTGGTGCTAAGAGCCCGAGTGCATCCTGTTCCAGACCTCCGAGCAAGGAAACATCTTTGGAAGTACTGGGAAGAGAACCCAATTCCCCTGTATGCCAAAGTAGACCCGCTGGCAGTTCATATGCAGAGACGGACTGCATTTTTAAATGCCTGTTAATAGCAGTACTAAGTGATGTGGAAGGGAATGAGCTCCCCGAAATCAGAAATAGGGGAAGCATACTGTATACTTGTTAGGCAGAAATTTCGGGAGGCCCAGCTTTCACATAAATTGTTGTAGAATGTTGCTCTGAGTGATTTGACCGAAGACGACAAAGAAATTCGTAGATTCGTAATAAGTTGGTGTAGGTCATACGAAAGTGTATCAACATCTTCCATGGAATGTAAATGGAAATCACTGGAGGAAAGAATATGGGGTCCGCAGTAAACCGTGATGGGCAAATATAACATAGCAGTATGAACTGAAGGCTGTGCTATAGTTTTCAGGTCACTATAATAAGGAAATGGACATTAAGGAGTGTACGGTTACGTACAGGCACTAATCCGTCTTTCAGTACGAAAAAGGATTAGTGTAGTAAGCTGAACCGAGATGCCCAGGAAGCTGTCAGACAGACTACATTCCATGGCATTAGTCATCTCTTAACAGTCCTTAATCGGATATTCCACAGTTCTGCAACATACTTACATAACTACTGCTACAAGATTCTCATCTACATGAGACTTGTCGCAGTAACAGAAATCACTCCGACTACAGTTACAATAAGCTGTTGGAGGAGGTATTTCAATCGGGTGGTAGGTAATGATGAAGCAGTAACAATTTTTTTAGTAAATGAGTGAGATACACATTGTACACAATTTTGTAAAGATTACTGTAATACAAGTTCAAAGAAAGTGTGCTGCTCTATTGAATGTGTCGGAAAGCTACGCGAAGACGTCGGGCTATCCGCGAATACGACGAGGCGCAACAACTGAGCGATGTGGAGAAACCCGTTGGTCCTGCAGGTTACATGAAACTGATTCAGATTGTCGTTCCAGCGACGTATTACTTTTACTTTCCTTCACTATTTTTATACTCGCGGGAATAATGTTAGAGGCAAAATCCCATCGAGGTACAATGAAAACAGATCAATGTCGTTAACAATAAGGGTAGAAAAATCTGTCCTTACTTTAGCGAATGAACCATTCCAGAATTCACCTGGAGTTTTTGAGATGACGTGCAGTTCATAAAAAGTTCGCTGTAGGGTTCCCACATCAAAGGAGTACTTTAGTTTCAGAATTCGTGTAATGCAGCCTCGGTCTCAGTTCCGCTCTGGCAAATACTTCCTCCATAAACGACAGTCTAACTTAAAACTTCAGGTGAGGTGGCGACATCGAAATGAGAGCAGAAGAGTTAGAAGAATATGTAGACGGGTATCTGTGGTGAGGAACTATTGAGAGGAGAAGAGTGATTTGAGGTATCTCATTCTATGGTAGATACCCTAGCGAAATCGTCCACACAACATGCCGAATGTTAGGATACATTCTGGAAATTGAGACTTCGATAATGCGTTCAACAAACGGCCTTCGCAGTTTAATACTAGTACCGGGCTATTATAATCAAAGTCCAGTTACTCACAGAGGTCCAGTGTGGGCTGTAATTATCGTATGGCAGTGAAACTTGATAGATATTCTAATGTGTCAATGTGGAAGCTATCCCCTCAGCCTGGGGGAGCCGCACGGACCGTGACACGACCACTCCGACCGCGCGGCTACCCCGCGCGGCTGAGTAGCTGCATTCTATTTTCTGCTTTCTCAACTAGGAACGTTGAGCCGCTTGCGCCCTGTTTGAGAAAATCGGGCCATGTCTCTTTGCACATTCATAATCACAGCACTACAACGCACATGACTCACCACAGCCAGTTGCTATGATAGGTATCCAAAGTGGATAAAAAATTTAGCCCCTGTAGATATCTCGCTAATATCGTTTAACATACCTCTAACCTTGATAATGGAGTCAATTCGGCGATGATTCACAAGTTTCTTTAGGGATTCCGTAAACAGCCGAAGACCCTGAGTTAATATTGAATGCGTGGAGCTACCAAATAGAATAAGATCAGATGAATTAGCGAATCAGTTGAGTTTAAATCATCTCGGAAGACACGAGTGTACATGGCATACTCATTATGAAGACGTAGGAGAAAGGCCAATACTTGTTACCAAGAACGTTGAAATAAACATTCTTTTTCATGTTCACACTAACCTGAATGAGTGCTCCCAAGTAATAGCACGAAAAACACCTCAAAAATAACGAGTTACCTCTTACGGCATGAATTATACCATCCACACATTGCCGGGAAATCGCTTCACTGCGTCGTCTGTGTACTCGGCGCCTTGATTCATTTGAAAACAGACAAAATCGCGATTCGTCAGAAAACAATACACGCTTTCATGCAGCTACTGCGTAATTAATGTATTGTTTAGCCCACTGAAGACGGACAGCCTTAAGGCCGCTGTAAGCAGTAACCTTTTGTTAGGTACTTGATCCCAATGTCTACTGCAAGTATTTCCCTTCACAAGTTCACTCAGAAACTGGCTGAGCTTCATTCACTCGCAGCGTCAACTTCTGTGCGATTTCAAACCGATTGTCATTGACAATCGGGTCGGGTCGGCACTCAGTCCGTTAGGATCTTCTTACGACCACTGCTTTTACGCTGCGCTACGGGACTAGAGTGGTGTACCATTCATTGTAGACACACTGGACAGTTAGCTTTGACAAATCAACAAATTGGCAACTTCACTCACTTTATCGTGCGAGGTGTCGTGCTGCTAAGCACGCTGGAGCTCGCATTTAGGAGGACGGCGATCCAAACCCGCGTCCTGCCATCCTGATTTAGTTTCTCCGTGGTTTCCCTAGATCGCTTCAGGTTAATGCCGGGCTGCATCCTTTGAAAGGTCACGGCCGATTTCCCTTCCCAATCTTGAAACACTCAGAACTTGTGCCCCGTCTCTAACGACATCGATGTACATGGGACGTTAAACCATACTCTTCCCTCCTTCCTTCTTTCGTTCATTGTGCGGGCAGGGACACGTTCAAACATTGTAGCTTCTTTCTGCCATTCTGTCACGTCTCCAGGTACCTGTTATACACAGATTAACAGCTCTCTAAAGCGATCAGGTTGCTCTTTTCAAGCGATGACTAATATTTTGAACGGTTAGCTTTCATTACTTTGAACAGCGCCTATTGTAGTGGTAGGGTGACTTTTAACAATGTGACATCATTCATTTATTGATAATACGAAAAGTTTAATTTGGCCTACAGTGAATTACACTCAAATTCATGAAAATATTAGTCTCAAAAGATAACAATAACTGATTGTACTTTATTAAAATATCTTCGTGTTCAGTGTAGCAATAAACAAGAAGTTGTTGCACCGAACTCAATACATCAGCTAAATTCTGGATCATTAAAATGTAGCACCGAGTTCACTATTATAGCATAGGAGACAAACCAGTGCACCAGATTCAAAGCAGCATTAACTTTGTTCATGATCAATCAGTTTCTAACATTCTGCGCGGTGTCTGTTTGTTCTATATCATGTCTCCCTACCACTTTCGCGCAACGACGCTCTGAGCGTGTTCTTTAGGAAATTGACTAGTTTGAACCTGGGACCTGTTGCTGGTAAGGAGACGTCAGACCACACATGACATGTAGAATTCAGAAGAGTTCAGTGAGACTAGCGATGATATAACCAAATACTTAATGATTTCAGCGTCAGCTCCACTGCACTCCCTGTAAAAGAATCATAATACTAACTAAATTTAGTGGAAGGGGTTCAAGGCTTTCCTACTTTTAGTTAGCTGGTAAAATAACGTCGAAAAAGCTGTTAAGTTTACCACTGGAAATTTTATTCTACTCACAAAACATTGTTTATAAACTGCACTATTGATAAAAGGAAATGTTTTAATACAGGATGGTAAAAACCAACTGCGTTCAACAAAAATGTGAACGAATATTCCCTGAATGGGTTTCCCAAGTTCTACAATGGATCGAAGGATGACCTATGCCATATCACATCTATATTCCAGATTTAAATTAAGTTTCACAGAAGAGAAAACTATCAAAACGGTCTACAGTGACCCTCAATTATCTTTAATTACTTATCTAACTTGTCGTAAATTACAGTGGCAGATGTGGCTTCTCAATAATTATATAACAGAAAAATCATCGCGTTTCAGATTTTTACTTCAAGTGGCAAATGTGAACACCATGAACTTTAATTGACGATCAGCACTAGTATTACGATAAAAGGGCGTGTAACAGATGAGACTTCTGCAGTTCTGAGTGAAGCTTTATGCGCTCAAAAATGCGGCATCGCATGCGTTCATTACCTTGTCGGTGTTCGTCAGGGGTCGGCGGCCGGCGCAGCTCCATCCAGCTCGCCGTCTCGGAAGCAACTCTCTCTATCCTAACTTCTCCTTACTACAATTTACCGAAGTTGGTTTAAAAAAAAACTGTCTGGCTGTGTTTTCATCTGACCAGTCAGGGTCTCAATGTTAACCTTAAGCTCCGCCTACAAAAATTCTGTCTATCCAATGACAAACGTTATACTTTTCGTGGTGGGGCAATGTTTTTAAAGTTTGCAACATAACAGAGACGCGAAAAAGTCTCACGCTAAAACTTGCAGCTGGTGTGGTCCTTTTAGCGTTATCGTAAGATCTATACTGTTCTTCTGGAGGGCCCTATCTTTTATCATGGGCTGGGGGGTGGTCCTGACGTAACAGAGACGCGAAAAAGTCTCACGCTAAAACTTGCGGCTGGGGTGTGGTCCTAGCGGTTAGCTGGTGACGTGGGTGTCCGTCCCTTATCGTAGGGCCTTCCAGCTTAACACGGTTCTGCTCTCGGCTTCTGTTCTCGTTTCTCCCCTCGGAACTGCGTCTGTCTCACGGTGGGAAGGTATGACATGCATTTAGGCATTCTTGTGTTAGTCTGTGGTATTCCATTTGCTCACTCGTTACTCGTATTACTTTGGTTAATTTAATGTCACGATTTATTCGGAGCTATGTGACATACTACTAGATTTGCTTATCATGTCAGGGTTTTCATGGAAGGTGTTGGATTTGCCTGACACCTTACAAGTTAAGAAGAATATCAATTAATCACGAAGAATAATTACAGTCAACACAGTAATTAAGAACGAATCGTCCCTTTGCAGGAACCCAAATATTTCTCATGAGAATAACGCCGTCACATAGGCCTTGGTACTGGAATCTCAGTCCACCATTCAGTTCACATATAAGGAATGGTCACAGGCTACCTTACAGTACGTGTCTGTTAACAACAGGAAACTAGAAATTCTTGGCGCAGGCAGACGGCCTTAGAACCTCTTGTACAAATGAATAGGCAGACTGCCATCAATCACGTGCCGTCCTACAAGGCTACAGTTACAGAACAGTTGCAGAAGGAGTATCGAAAAGTTATACAACAACATTAAAATATCCGCCTGATTCGTAGACGGTAAAGGTGATCACGCAACTCTCCATTCAGAACATACACTCATGCGAGGTTTACCGCTACAGAGAACCAGAGAACAGAATGTATAGTAAATATAAATGTCGTGTGACTAGGGCCTCTCGTCAGGTAGACGAGTTCGCCGGGTGCAAGTCTTTCGATTTGACGCCAGTTCAGCGACTTGCTTGCCGATGGGGATGAAATGATGATGGACAACACAACATCCAGTGCCTGAGCGGAGAGAATTTCCGATCCAACCGGGAATCGAACCCGGGTCCTTAGGATTGAAAGTCTGTTGCGCTAAACACGTTTCTATCTTTCTTTTTTTCCGTTGTGTTCGGTCGCTGCGGACGTCACATGACATCCGTTCTAGTCCGTTGTTGATCCTTTCACCCAGTTTTTTTATTACAGAGGCCAACCAGCTCTCTGACCGAACAGTCTGAGGTACCATGCCGGCATTTAATCTCATTTTTTTCACTTTCGTTCGTTGCATCTGTTCGGGGCAGACGTCGTAAGACACTCGTTTAAGTTCGTTGTTGATCGGTTAACTCAGTTTTTATTTTATTTTTTTTATTACAGAGGGCAGCTAACCCTCTGACCGAACACGCTGAGCTACCGTGCCGGCTGCCACTCAGCTACCGAGGTCGGACAGAATGTATAGTCAGATCCGTTAACACAGTTTAAACCATTTTTTCGGCTCACAATCTGTCAGTGCTAACTAAAAAATGACAGTATGCCCACACCAAGACTGTTTCAGTCAGAAGCGTACGTGGATTCATTCCGTGCTTCAGACTTGACCAGACACACTATAATCACTACCGTTAAGTTCACACTACCGTAAACAAACAGCATTGACCGCTTGCGGGAAAGCTCTTTCCGAGCGACCAAGCGACCACCTTTCCTTTGGTGGCTCCGACCAGCAACCGACCAACAACCTCGGTGTTACGAATGCTGCAAGATAAACACTTCCACACTTCCGCCATCCGGGAAGGGAAGAGCACAAACCAGGGAGACGTAAGTTTCACGCAGTAATACCTCTACGTTACGTCACTTTGAGGTACCTGTGTCCAATTTCGACCGTTGGGCTCGACTTTTGCGGTCTTATCAAGTCTGAGCGCAGTGAGCCCCCCGTGCAACTAGGCTCAAATCTGGTAAGCTTGCTGCCGTAACCAAATTATTCTCAAATGTAGTGTACTGCTTGGTGTTTTCAATATCTAATTTCTTCCAAGCATGAAAGAAAAGTGCGACTAACCACGTTATGTTCACCTCAGAAATCCACATCTTCCCACATTCGAGTTGACCTCTTTAATGACTTCGTTTTAATTGATCTGTTTATTCATTTGAGGACCATATACATCAAGTAACGTCGTCTGGTTGCATATACAAAATTATGGGTCGTTTCCATACCGGGATAATAAATGTAATTTACGTTAACACTCCTCTGAAACCGCGAGAAGACTGTAAATTCGGAGTAACGTTGTGAGTGTGGTAGCCATTCTTGCACACGAATTGAAGCAGCAGCTCATATGTTCAAATGGTACATTCATTGCGATTTTCGGAACTTTTTCTACTGCTTCTGTTTTCAAAAGTTAGAACCTACCAACTTCATACTCGTTATTTTTATGTGAATCACGAGAAGTAAATAATATTAAGCTTGCACAATGGTTAAAGTGTACTTGTTGTGTGAAGTATATTCTAATTTGCGCGAAAAATTACAGTTCACTGCGTATAAAAAATAAATTTTTTCCTTTGCACTATAGCAACAAGAAAAAACAGCAGCAGGAGCATTCCTGTACCAGTAACAGAATGCATTTCGTCTGCATGTGTGTTTTAATTGAAAATGTTCTTGCTTGGAAAAAAGTCTCGTAAAATAAATAGCTCCTAAATATTCTTTTATGCTTTATAGACAGCTGAGACTAAATTAAACTTTAATTCTTTTTCAATTGTATCAGTCTTTTCCATATTTTTGTTCTGAGTGGTACCTAGACTCGTTTTTTTCACCAGGTGATCAACGCATTCTGTGTATTTACTGGCACTTGCGTGCTTCATGTTTAATTTGTAAATTATTGGCAATGGCAATTCTCTCCTGGGACAGACTGCTCTTACATGTTTGTACGTAACACCGAATATTACAGAACACACTATTATTTAATTAATTAGACGGCCCCAAAATCTATTAGAAAAGTGAATGTAAAGAAAACACATTAGGAGTAGCAGGAAGAGAATCAGTGTTCCGACTGTACTTATCTACGTAACACGACACTTCTAACCACTACGCCATCCTCGGCGTTCCGACACCCTGAGTTAGTTTCGTACTTACAAATGCTGAAGGCTTTTAACCACCGATATGTGCCGGCCGGGGTGGCCGAGCGGTTCTAGGCGCTACAGTCTGCAACCCTGAGACCGCTACGGTTGTAGGTTCGAATCCTGCCTCGGGCATGGATGTGTGTGATGTCCTTAGGTTAGTTAGGTTTAAGTAGTTCTAAGTTCTAGGGGACTGATGACCTCAGAAGTTAAGTCTCATAGTGCTCAAAGCCATTTGATTTGAGGATGGAGTGAGGAGAAAGGAAAGGAAAGGGAAGGAACTATTGATACCAGCTGCAGAGGGACTCTATGAGAAATTAGCAGCAACGAGAGACCATGTGTGTTGCTCCGGTATCCGGGATTCGAATCCGGGACCTCGTGCTTACTAGGCAGTTGCGTTAACCATCAGACACAGTGTTAATCGCGACTGACTCTGCACACATCCCAGCCGCTCACATTCCCACCTAGGGCCACCTATCCTCAGCCCAGGCACGTATCCTCCACGCTCGCTTCTTCGCAACTGCCTGGTAAGCAGTAGATCCCGGGTTCGAATCTCGGTTCGGCATACGTTTTACTCGTCGCCGCCGATTCCACATAAAGTCTCGATGGAGCTGACAGCAATATTTCCTCTTCTTTGCCTTCCTTTCTCCTCCTAAATGCCCGCATCTCGTGGTCGTGCGGTAGCGTTCTCGCTTCCCACGCCCGGGTTCCCGGGTTCGATTCCCGGCGGGGTCAGGGATTTTCTCTGCCTCGTGATGGCTGGGTGTTGTATGCTGTCCTTAGTTAGGTTTAAGTAGTTCTAAGTTCTAGGGGACTGATGACCATAGATGTTAAGTCCCATAGTGCTCAGAGCCAGAGCCTCCTAAATTTACATAATCGAGTGTTACTGTTGGTGTTCAAACGCGAGACCATTCTCAGATACCTTAAGTTACGGAAGTGTGTTTGCGACGTCTTGGTAGCAGCCCGAGGCAGCCATCCGCGCCCTGCAGCGCCGGCAGCTGCAGAGTTCCTGCTCTGTGTGCTTCTCCTCTGCCAGCTGACGCAGAGACAAGAGACCACACGCAGCCGCTGCGGCGCCTTCGCAGACGCACCTGCCCGCCCGTGCTTCTGTGTGCTCGGCAGAGGCACAGGTGCCACAAACTGGTCACATTAGAGAGCGCTTGTCGGAGATACACTTCATCTGATAGAACGGTGTAAAGTGAGGTAACAAATCAGCTCGGTAATCTGTTTCCCCTCAACAGAAGACATTAAATGTGGAGAATGTGCTTTAAATTATCTGGTTCCGTTAATGAGAACATTTACTTTCCGATAAAGAGCTGCAGTCATTACAGACGATGTATTCGCAGTTCACAGTGAGTGTTGACAGCTTCATGATGCAGCGTCTGCTTTTACTTCCTACTTTTTTTTGATACCTTGACAAGTCTCGGTAATGCTGTATCACTTTCACTTAGCGTTTCCTCCTATGTTACACTAGCAGAGTACCCGGCATTGCCCAGGTATATATCTACTCTTGCTTTTATTAGTCCATCTCTTCAAACCCCCCCCCCCCCCCCCTCTCTGTCCATCATCTTCCGCCAATCTCTCTGTGAGCCTGCTCCCCCCCCCCCCCCCCCCTCTGTCCATCACCTCATTCATCCTTCTTACATGTCCTCTTCCATTATCTGTCCACCTTCTCTTTCTCCTCCCTCTTTTCATCTCCTCCCTTTTCCTTTCTGTGTCCATTTCCTTCTCTAACCTTCCGCTATTCATCTCCTTCTCACCCCCCCTTTCTATGTCTGTTTCCTCTTCACCTTCTGTATGTTCATCTCCTCCTCCTGCATCTTCCTGCCTCTCTCTTGCTTTACCTGTCTCTGTCCATCTCCTCCTCTCCCCTCTATCTGTCCTTTCCCCCTCCCCTATCTATGTCCTCGTACTCCTTCTCCTCCTCATCTGTGCCTTTGTTCTCTTTCTCGCTCGCTATCTGTCCATCTCCTCATCTTCCTTTCTGTCTCCACATTATCACACACACTGCAACATGAAGCAGGTGGTTTCTACCACTGCAGTATTTCTTTCCTGATTGTAACTAATACACTATGACAATTACTAATTACTGAGCTATATGAAATAAAATCGTCATAACTTCTGAACGGTTTTGCGTTAGGACGCTCAAACTGCACGATTGGCCGCGGGGCGTGATGGGATTTAGTATGTTGGTTTAGCGACGAAGCCCACTTTCATTTCGTCGGGTTCGCCAATGAGCAAAATTGACGCATTTGGGGGACTGAGAATCCGCATTTCGCGATCGTGAAGTCTCTTCACCCTCAACAATTGACTGTGTGGTGTGCAATGTCCAGTCATGGACTAATCGGTGCGATATTCCTTGATGGCATGGTGGCTACCGAACGGTACGTGGAGGTTTTGGAAGATGATTCCGTTCCCATTATCCAAAGTGACTCTGATTTCGACAAGATGTGGTTCATGGAGCTCGACCCCATCGAAACAGGAGAGTGTTTGATGTCCTGGAGGAGCACTGTGGGGATCGCATTCTGGCTCTGGGGTACACAGAGGCCACTGGCGTGGGCCTAGATTGGCCGCCATATTGTCCGGATCTGAACACGTGCGGCCCCTCTTTGTGGAGCTACATTAAAGACAATGTGTACAGCAATCACCCCAGAACCATTGCTGAGCTGAAAATAGCCATTCAGAAGGTCATCGACAGCATCGATGTTCCGACATTTCAGCGCGTCATACAGAATTTCGCTGTTCTTCTGTGCCACATCATCGCTAATGACGACAGGCATATCGAACACGTCATAACGTAAATGCAAATATCTGTAGTGACGTTTAGGTGTTGAATAAAGAGTGTGCACGTCGTGGTTTGTAACTAATTTACGTTATTTTCGTATAGTTCAATGATTCTCACCCTGTATGCGTCCCAGATTTGATTGAAATCGTTCCAGGGGTTTAGGATGACCTTCCTAAATATGGCTTTGCCCGCATATGCATATGTGGAAAAATATTCCACATATATTTAACAAATTTCATGCGCATTTGTACACATATTTCAACTGTATGTCTAGCGAATTTTGCACAACAGTTTCATTTTCAGACAGCTCAATGTTTATGACGTCGTATCTCCTGAAATATGTACGATTGATGATCCCGCAGTTCGTATTTCAATTCGATCAATTTTCCACCTAAGAAAGTACCTTCGTTGGCAGTTATTTTATCCTGATGCAAAAAAATTAATTTTTTAAAATTTAACTTCTTTTTCCACAGATGTTCCTTCTCGCATGTATATTATCCTGTTGACAAGAGTACTTTAGTAGTTTTGGCCTTTTTATGCTCTACTATGTACAAGGTGATCGACGAGAAGAACCATTTTACATCCCTGAAAAAGCTGGCCGCTCTGTTTGCGACAAATGAAATCGATTACACGTTTATTGGCGCAAGGACGTCTGTTCCCATTCATTGCCTTGATTCCTGTTTCACGTCTGGTGGGGAGATGCCGAACCCACATGTTACTCATAGTACCAGGCTGTCGGTCACAGTCAGTTGTACCCCGTCTAAAATTATCAAAAGAATTCCGTGAAATTAGTTTTTGCACTTACCTGTGGTCAGTCTTCGACAAATGCTACACCCATCTTGCACAAAGCTTTCCGGCAGTTCATTGTGAAAAATGTACCGTGATAAACCTATTGGTAACGTAATTTTGTGCAGTTGTTACAATAGCGCTAGAAGATGAGGATCTCATTTGTGAAACATTGTGTTATGGAGAGCAAACCTTACGCTCTTGCTGCTTTTCTTCCACTGAACAGTGTTCGGCGTTTTCATTTATTTGCAATCAGTTTTGAGGATAATCTTCAGGAACTCGAGCACAGTTCACGGTGTGATAGACAACCGGACGTATAATCTGTTGCCGCACACCAACGACCTCCATTGTGATAACTGTAAGATTCTGTGCTAAAGTGCCTGACCATTAGGCCATAGTTGATCACAGCTCGATTTCGAATAAATCAAAACCAGACATAGCTGAGTGGAAGAAAAGTAGTAAAAGAATGGACATTGTTCTCCATGGCAAAATTTTGTACAATTTTGATGGCTGATCGTCCATACATATTCTGTTCTTTATTGAACTTTTAATTTGAGGTTGCAGTGTTGCGGAGTCGTTCAAGAAGATCGTCCTGTGCGGAAATTTGTCCACTTTTAAATGCAGCCATGAATTTCCTAACTGTTTATAATGATGGAGATGATTCTTTCTGGACATTAAGCAACTTTGTTCAATTTATGTTGGCTGTAAAAAAAGAATTTTTATGGAGTCACAGGAATCCTGATTTGTTGATTAGAACGAACATGGACTTGAGCTATAAAACGACGCACGAACGTAACTTTTCTCAGTATCAGGCTGGCAACTGACCAGCGTTACAGTGCAACTTGTACCAAAGTAACAGAAACGAAATTTTATTAATATCAGCGTCATTATACTAGTTCCTAAACTTTTCATTTTGCCTTGGTGTTATATATAATGTGTGTGTGTGTGTGTGTGTGTGTGTGTGTGTGTGTGTGTGTGTGTGGGCGCGCGCTCCACGAATGTCGCCCCCCACCCCGTGCTAGGCCGGAATTCCCTGCACCACGCCACGGCTCGCGTGTCGCTCCCACTGGCGTGTCGTGGCGTGATGGTGCGTCATTTCTCGCGGGCCTCGCGCTTAATGAGCGTGGCATATTTTTTCGCACCGTTTGTCGTCGACTGCTCTGCAACCCGCGTCTGGATGCTGCCCTGTCCGGACCAATTTCGTCTCTCTCTCTCTCTCTCTCTCTCTCTCTCTCTCTCTCTCACACACACACACACACACACACACACACACACACGCAAGCACATGTGTGCACTGGTACCTTTGTCGAAATATTTTGAAATTCTTGTTACAAATACCGAAACAGTAATACGCTAGCTCTCCTATCAGTACCTAATATACACTACTGGCCATTAAAATTGCTACACCAAGAAGAAATGCGGATGATAAACGGCTATTATTTGGACAAATATATTATACCAGAATTGACATGTGATTACATTTTCACTCAAATTGGGTGCATAGATCCTGACAAATCAGTACCCACAACAACCACCTCTGGCCGTAGTAACGGCCTTGATACGGCTGGGCATTGAATCAAACAGAGCTTGCATGGCGTGTACAGGTACAGCTGTCCATGCAGCTTCAACACGATACCACAGTTCATCAAGAGTAGTGACTGGCGTATTGTGACGAGCCACTTGCTCGGCCACCATTGACCAGACATTTTCAATTGGTGAGAGATCTGGAGAAAGTGGCAGCAGTCGAACATTTTCTATATCCAGAAAGGCCCGTACAGGACCTGCAACATGCGGTCGTGCATTATCCAGCTGAAATGTAGGGTTTGGCAGGGATCGAATGAAGGGTAGAGCCACGGGTCGTTACACATCTGAAATGTAACGTGTAACCAATGGCACATCACACCATCACGCTAGGTGATACCGCGAGTATGGCGATGACGAATACACGCTTCCAATGTGCGTTCACCGCGATGTCGCCAAACACTGATGCGACCATCATGATGCTGTAAACAGAACCTGGATTAATCCGAAAAAAATGACGTTTTGCCAATCGTGGACCCAGGTTCGTCGTTGAGTACATCGCAGGCGCTCCTGTCTGTGATGCAGCGTCAAGGGTAACCGCAGCCATGGTCTCCGAGCTGATAGTCCATGCTGCTGCAAACGTCGTGCCGGCCAGTGTGGCCAAGCGGTTCTAGGCGCTTCAGGCAGAAATGGCGCGACTGCTGCGGTCGCAGGTTCGAATCCTGCCTCTGGCATGGATGTGTGTGATGTCCTTAGGTTAGTTAAGTTTAAGTAGTTCTAAGTTATAGGGGACTGATGACCTCAGATGTTAAGTCCCATAGTGCTCAGAGCCATTTGAACCATTTTTTGCTAACGCCGTCGAACTGTTCGTGCAGATGGGTGTTGTCTTGCAAACGTCCCCATCTGTTGACTCGAGATGTGGCTGCACGATTCGTTACAGCCATGCGGATAAGATGCCTGTCATCTCGACTGCTAATGATACGAGGCCGTTGGGATCCAGCACGGCGTTCCTTATTACCCTTCTGATCCCACCGATGCCATATTCTGCTAACAGTCATTGGATCTCGACCAACGCGAGCAGCAATGTCGCGATACAAGAAACCGCAATCGCGATAGGCTACAATCCGACGTTTATCAAAGTCGGAAACGTGATGGTACGCATTTCTTCTCCTTACACGAGGCATCACAACAACGTTTCACCAGGCAATACCGGTCAACTGCTGTTTGAGTATGAGGAATCGGTTGGAAACTTTCCTCATGTCAGCACGTTGTAGCTAATCATTTGCATATCACAGCATCTTCTTCCTGTCGGTTAAATTTCGCGTCTGTAGCACGTTATCGCAATTTTAATGGCCAGTAGTGTAGGTACACTTTGAAAAGTCAACCTTTAATATACGTCAAGGAAAGTGGGAGGTGTTACACCATAATACATGAGTCCGATATTTATAAAATTTTCTTAAGAAGTTAATCGAATAATGGGTATTAAATGATGCAACATTCACCATGTCCGTAACTGATGCCCGTCGTAAACACCAGCACGACGTGTAACCCATGAAGCTTGGCGCGGCAGCAAACACAATACGAATGTCGCCTTGAGGACTTTATTGCCATCTCGGAAATACATGCTGTGTCAGTTTGTGGAGATTGCTGGCTGGAGGCTGGTATGAAGGTACGCATCTTCCAATCGCCTCCCGTACACACACTATAGGCGACAAATCGGGGGACCCGGTGGGGCACACGTATCCTGTACAGTCCTCAAAGCAGATATTTAAGGCAATTCCCATTTATTACTCCGTCTCCGCTCCACACTTTTTTTTAGCTCGATTACATGTTTCGATCACTCTGGATCATCTGAAGTCTAAGTAATTGCGTCAGCAACATGTGATGGGGGACGCGGAAAACAGTGCGATCATTGTAGTAATGCGAAAACGGAGTGATTTGTATGAAGTTCAAAAGATCAGTTTCATTGGCTGCAGGCCAAGGAAGGAAGCATTTTCGAAACGGCTAAGAATGTAAACTGTTCGTGTGCCGTGGATGACAAAATGACGCTGTCCAAAACAGGCGTCGGGGCAACTGTGGTGCACCACGGACTATAGGTGAAGGTCTGAACGACGGCTACAGACATGTGTTTGGGCTAATAGACGTGCAACTGTTGAGCAGATGACCAGCCAGATGAAACAAGGGGCTAACAGCAGAGTCTCCTGTATGACAGTTCAGCGAAAGTTGCTGCGTATGGGCCTCCACAGCAGCCGTCTGGATTATGCACCGATGCTGACTGCTGTTCATCGGCGACGAAAGCTGGAATTTGCACGCCAATACCGCAACTGGACATCTAATGAGTGGCGCCAGGTGGCCTTTTCCGATGAATCATGTTTCGTGCTCCATCGCATAGATGGCCATTGGCGAGTACAGCTTGAAACTCTGAAACTGAACATCCAGCAACAATCGTTAGAAGGGTCCATACTGCAGGGTATTCCCTTGGTGGTCTTCTTATTCTGGAAGGCACACTGAATCAACATGCATCTTTCCTTGGGGATCATATCCACCCCTACCTGCAGTTTGCTTATTCTTGGCACGACGGCATCTGCCAGCAGGACAGTGGAATGTGTCACACAGATCTTCCATGTTTGAAGAGCTCGAGGGTAACGGTGCTTCCCTAGCTACCAAACTCCGAGGATCTGAACTCAATCGAGAATCTGTGGGACCACCTCGATCGGGCTGTACGTGCCATGGATCCTCAACCGAGAAACGATTGCAGCTGGCCACAGCATTGGAGTCGGCATGGCTCCACATCCCTATCAGTACCTTTCAGAACCTCAAGGCCGGCCGCTGTGGCCGAGCGGTACTAGGCGCTTCAGTCCGGAACCGCGCTGCTGCTACGGTCGTTGGTTCGAATCCTGCCTCGCGCATGGATGTGTGTGCTGTCCTTAAGTTAGTTAGGCTTAAATAATTCTAAGTCTAGGGGACTAATGACCTCAGATAGTAAGTCCCATAGTGTTCAGAGCCATTCGAACCATTTTCAGAACCTCATTGACATTCTTCCTGCGCGTCACGCAGCAGTCCGCACTGCAGAAGGTGGTCATTCAGGCTTTTGACCAATGATCACAATAATGTCACTGGACTGTGTAAATTTATTTTTGTCTGTTATGGTGTCATATGTAAATGTTGTATGGTAACACAAGATCTCACTCCACCTTCCCAATGACTCTTGGTGACACAGTGCCTATAACCCCTGCCATGATTTCAACTACTGTCAACTGTGTACGTGGCTGGTCCCGGCGGAGGTTCGAGTCCTCCCTCGGGCATGGGTGTGTGTGTTTGTCCTTAGGATAATTTAGGTTAGGTAGTGTGTAAGCTTATGGACTGATGACCTTAGCAGTTAAGTCCCATAAGTTTTCACACACATTTGAACATTTTCAAAATGGATTAAATGGCTCTGAGCACTATGGGACTTAACATCTGAGGTCATCAGTCCCTAGAACTTAGAACTACTTAAACCTAACTAACCTAAGGGCATCACACACATCGATGCCCGAGGCAGGGTTCGAACTTGCGACCGTAGCAGTCACGCGGTTCCAGACTGAAGCGCCTAGAACCGCTCGGCCGCTCCGGCCGGCTGAACATTTTCAACTGTGTACTTGTCACAACCTGTCGAACAATCCTACATTCTTCTTGTGGTGGTATATATGCAGATATACGCTACTCAAGTCACATTAATGTGTCCACCTGTCAGAAGCTTGAATGACCACCTTTTGGAGCACTGGCCACTGCGAGACGTGCCGGAAGAGACTCAGTGAGGTTCTGGTTCAAATGGTTCAAATGGCTCTGAGCACTATGGGACTTAACATCTGAGGTCATCAGGCCCCTAGACTTAAAATTACTTAAACCTAACTAACCTAAGGATATCACACACATCCATGCCCGAGGCAGGGTTCGAAGCTGCGATCGTAGCAGTCACGCGGTTCCGGACTGAAGCGCCTAGAACCGCTCGGTCACTGTGGCCGCCGGGGTCTGCAAAGCACAAACATGGATGTCGAGCAAAGCAGACAGCAGTAACGTGTACAGCTGCTCTACGTTTCTCGGTTGAAGATGCATTGCAAAAACAGCCCAGCGAGGTGGTTCCATAGATTCTCGATTGGGTTTTATTGTGGGGAATTTGGTATGCAGAATCGTATGGCAGACTCAGCCTGGTTCTCTTCAAATCACACATGAACAATGCGGGCTGTATGATACGTTGCATTGTCCTGCTAGTAAATGCCATCGTGACGAGGAAAAACAAACTGCATCTAGGGATACAGACGATCCTCAAGGATAGCAGCAGATTTGTGTTGATCCACTATGCCTTCCAGTATGACGTCACCGCGCAGGGAATGAAACCAAAACATTCCCCAAACCACAACGTTTCCTCCTCTTTCATGGACCCTTCTGACGATTGTTGCAAGGCCGTAGACGCCAACAGCGATCAGTGGACCTCCAATAACAATATTGGCTTGCAACTTCCATCCTTCATCGCTGATGAACAGCGGTCAGCATAGGCGCTAGTTTTGGATAGTGCCTTTTTGCCAAGCACAGTATACTTTGTAACCTCCCCACAGTAATTTAAAAGAAAAAGACAATACTTAATACAAATGGGAGCCGAGTGTAACCTCCCCACAAAAATTTAATGATGAATGACAATATTATTTAGAATTACTTATGGACATTGCGCTAAGCGTAACCTGCCCACAATGAAATGTATTGACAATGGCAACAAAAATGTGAAATTCGCAATCTGACTCAAATGTAAATTCTTCACAAAAATTAAAGTCCATTCAGTGATAAGAAAATTCAATTAAACCGAAATATCGGTCTTTGGCCCTGTGCAAAACAATCAGAATTAAAGTCTTACCTCAGAATAACTGGATGTCAAATTTCTGCTCTTATCTTTCCGCACGGCTTGGAGGAATTGCATTGCAAATGATAATATTCCTATTTTCTGTGATTTTACTGAAATTTTTCTTTAACGGAAGTGGAATGAAAGGGGAAATGCAACGAAATTTTTAGTTCAATAAAAATTAAATTTTTGAAAAAAAATGCTTTTGAAATAAAAATTATTATTGGGGCATTTGTTGGAAATTAATTACAATTAATAAATTTTTACATTATCTAATGATTATATTAATTAACAGTATACCTCATTCAGCATCTTGACCAGTGTTGCCGACCGCCTACATCACACAACCGCACTGGGGTGCTACTACTGACCGACCGCTCTGCATGACGACTATTAGCGTACTGCACTGCACGACTACTACTAGCGAACTGCCCGTAACTAAATCGAGCTGCAGACTTCCACGACTACAGACAGAGTACTGCTCTGCATAGCGACAACTAGCGAACTGCTCGCAACACTCGCGCGGTCAAGCGCAGACCCTCTGGTCACAGATGCTACAATGCCTCGCCATCGCTGCTATGTTACATACGTGTTTCATAACCCTCAAGTGTAACCTCCCCACAGTAATTTAAAAGAAAAAGACAATACTTAATACAAATGGGAGCCGAGTGTAACCTCCCCACAAAAATTTAATGATGAATGACAATATTATTTAGAACTACTTATGGACATTGCGCTAAGCGTAACCTGCCCACAATGAAATGTATTGACAATGGCAACAAAAATGTGAAATTCGCAATCTGACTCAAATGTAAATTCTTCACAAAAATTAAAGTCCATTCAGTGATAAGAAAATTCAATTAAACCGAAATATCGGTCTTTGGCCCTGTGCAAAACAATCAGAATTAAAGTCTTACCTCAGAATAACTGGATGTCAAATTTCTGCTCTTATCTTTCCGCACGGCTTGGAGGAATTGCATTGCAAATGATAATATTCCTATTTTCTGTGATTTTACTGAAATTTTTCTTTAACGGAAGTGGAATGAAAGGGGAAGTGCAACGAAATTTTTAGTTCAATAAAAATTAAATTTTTGAAAAAAAAATGCTTTTGAAATAAAAATTATTATTGGGGCATTTGTTGGAAATTAATTACAATTAATAAATTTTTACATTATCTAATGATTATATTAATTAACAGTATACCTCATTCAGCATCTTGACCAGTGTTGCCGACCGCCTACATCACACAACCGCACTGGGGTGCTACTACTGACCGACCGCTCTGCATGACGACTATTAGCGTACTGCACTGCACGACTACTACTAGCGAACTGCCCGTAACTAAATCGAGCTGCAGACTTCCACGACTACAGACAGAGTACTGCTCTGCATAGCGACAACTAGCGAACTGCTCGCAACACTCGCGCGGTCAAGCGCAGACCCTCTGGTCACAGATGCTACAATGCCTCGCCATCGCTGCTATGTTACATACGTGTTTCAACTTTAGCGACGGCAGGAAGCGAATAGTTCGTAAACTTAGCCTTTATGGAAATGCTTCCATCCTTGGCCCGAAAACCAATAGTCATGCCGTTTTGGACGTCGGATAAATCGCTTGCGCTACGACATCGGCGGGACTGTTGTGTGCGTCCTTTTTATTTAAATTTTTTTTTTATCTTTTCATTCCAATCCCTGACTGCCCTTCTTGATAGCGTCCCACGACACGCTTTATATAGCTACCAATGCTAGTGCTGCCATCTGCCGACTGTGAGTTGTTATTGCACGTTGGCGTCGAAACTTAGACGGTGATCACGGTAATGTGGCTGGAACCTTAGTTTTATTTACTAGCCAACACTGCAGGACCGTATCGAAGTCTTTCTGAAAGTGAAGGAACACGTCGTCACGGTGAAGGTATAATGTACAAGGCCTCGTCGTCTAAATTTCTACTGGCAATGTGGACCGAGAATTCCGAAGTGAGGCAGCCTCTGGGATCGTCGCTCGGCCTTGGGGTGCGCGGACGCAGCGGACGGCAGAGGCTGAAGGAAGACGTGCCGGCCGGCAGAACCTGTTGGGTCCGGCAGGCGAGCCACGGACGCGGACACGGCGGCGCGTTTGAAGTGGCGGTGTCCGGTGGCGCAAGCGGCTTACAGCAGTGCCGCCGCGGGCTGACGTCAGCCGCCGTTCAGCGGAAAGAGCGTACGCTGCCACAGCCCGACGGGATCCGCGGAAGGCGACCGGTGAGCTGCCTGTTGCGAAACTACGCCGTCGAAGGCCGATCGCGCGGCCAAGTTCGCGTGCCGACGTCTGCAAACCCATAGCGTTCTGCGGTGACGCCTCGGCGGAATGTAACGCGTGTCATGCTTATTCACCGAGATACTATTGCACTGGAGTGACAAAAGTCTTGGGATACCTCCTAATAGCGTGTCGGACCTCCTTTAGCCTGGCATAGCAACTCGATGTGGTATGAACTCAACTATCCGTTGAAAGTCCCCTGCACAAATATTGAGCCACGCTTCCTCTGTAGAAGTCCATAATTGCGAAAGCTTTGCTGGTGCAGGATTTTGTGTACGAACTCATCTCTCGATTATGTCCCATAAACGCTCGATGGGATTCATATCAGGCGATGTGGGTGCCTAAATCATTCGCTCATACTGTCCAGAATGTTCTTCAAGCCAATCGCGAACAACTGTGGCCCGGTGAGAAATCATTGTTTGGGAACATGAAACCTGTGAATGGCTGAAAATGGCATCCAAGCAGCCGAACACAACCGTTTCCAGTTGATGATCGGTTCAGTCGTACTAGATGATCCACCCAGTTCATTTCATGCGAGCACAGCCCAAACTGTTATGGACCCATCGCCAGCTTGCTCAGTGACTTGTTGACAATTTCGGTCCACGGCTTCGTGTGGTCTGCGACACACTCGAACCCTACCATCAGCTCTTACCAACTGAAATCAGTACTTATCTAACCACCGTTTTTCAGTCGTCTAGGGTCCAACCGATATGGTCACGGGTCCCGTAGAAGCGCTGCAAGCGATGCCGTGGTGATAGCAAAGGCATTCGCGTCGCTCGTCTGCTGCCAGGGCCCATTAACGCAAAATTTCGCTGCACTGTCCTAACGAATGCGTTCGTCGTACGTATGCACATTGATTTCTGAGGTTATTTCACGCAGTGCTGCTTGCCAGTTAGGACTGACAACTCTATGCAAACGCCGCTGCTCTCGGTCGTTAAATGAAGGCCACTGCGTTGTCCATGCTGAGAGGTAATGCCTGAAATTTGGTATTTCAGGCTACTCTTTACACTGTGGATCTCGGAATATTGAATTCCCTAACGATTTCCGAAATGGAATATTCCATGCCTCTATCTTCAACTAACATTCTGCGTTCAGAGTCTGTTAGTTCCCGTCGTGCGACGATAATCAAGCCGGAAACCTCTTCACATGAATCATCCGAGTACAAATGACTTCTCTCCAATGCACTGACTTTCTGTACCTTGCGTACGCCATCAGTTTATCTATCCTATGACAAGTGTCATCTCAGTGTGTGTTAGTAAGCCGGCTGGAACTATCGTGTTTTGTGGAACCAGGCGTTTCAAAACTATTGTCCTTTGAGGTATAAAGTTGTACACGTATATGCTGTCAGTGCCGCTACATATCTTTAGGATCACGGCTGAGAATAAACTGTGTTCTTATATTCATTTATGAGAGAAGGGTTTCTTTTTACCCCCATAATCTGAATCATTTAATGTGAATATTTCGATTCATCTTGTGAGCATTCCGTCCTTGCGAGTTTATTTAGTGTATACATGTACGTATTTCGTCAGTGGGGCATCAATCCATTACGACAGTTGTTCTCGCTGTCTCTTTTTTAGTTTAAGGCAGAGGTTTTCATCAGTAAACTATGTATAGCATGGCGATCATCTGACTGTCTAGCACCCATTGTTTGTTTCTCATTTTGGTAATACTCCAACGGCAGTACAGCAGTTCTGGCATATCGGTTTTGTGCTCCTTCCTTCCTTTTTGTATAGCCACCTCTTCTATGTACCACGTATTCTTGTTCTCGCTTTTGAATCAAGGAGAAGTTGCGTTTCGCGCATTTGGAATCTTTCACCCTTCTTATGTAGCCATAAAACCGACCTCTGCATGTGAGTGTTGTGCTCGTAATTTACTCTTCTTAGAATTATTTCTCATTTCAGTTTTTTGTTTTATAATTTGGACCTAGTATTTCACGTAAGATCTGCATCTCCTTCGTAATTCTTCTTCTTCTTTGTGCATGTATGAGGCATTTGCCACTTACGCCTTCTTCTTGGAAACTATTGATCTCTCCATCTTTTCCTCTGACTCCCTAAATATCTTCTGTTCACTAATAATTCCTCACTGATTTTGGTGTTCTGACGTACTCCATTATTGTGATGAAACCGTCCTTCCAGTTGTTGCTGTTTTCTTTAATCTGCTCGTTTAAGCTTTTCACTCGAAATACTTCCTCTTCCTGTGGGTTAGTGTGTGTCCAGCTACTCTTCTCCGTAATAGCTTGTATCCTTTGTTCGTTTCTTTTTGTTACAGTCGGCAACTCACTTCAAAATATCGTGATTGGTACAGACATCATTTTGCGGAATTTAAGTAGTATTTCGTTTCATAACTTAGTTCTGAGGGTTTTATAGGTTGTTCCGTTTGTATAACTACATCTTTTACTTTTTTTGTTCACACATATATATATATATATATATATATATATATATATATATATATATATATATACTTCCATTATAAATGAAGTAGTATTTCCAAAGAAATTGAACGAATTTACTTTTTCTGCTTTCTAATCATTTATTACTATTTTGCTGAAACTGACACCAGGCCTCTGAAATTCTTAACATCTATTTTATTTAAAGAGAATAATGGATTACATACCTTAGCTGTTGCCGGCCGGTGTGACCGAGCCGTTCTAGGAGCTTCAGTCTGGAACTGCTCGACCGCTACGGTCGCAGGTTCGAATCCTGCCTCGGGCATGGATGTGTGTTATGTCCTTAGGTTAGTTAGGTTTAAGTAGTTCAAAGTTCTAGGGGACTGATGACCTCAGATGTTAAGTCCCATAGTGCTCAGAGCCATTTGAATTTTTGAACCTTAGTTGTTGTGCATAAAATATGAGCAGGCATTTGGAGTGTGTTCTCGCTCTCAGAAATCACAATTTGATCATTAGCATTGAGGGTTATAGAATAATTCCTTTCGTTGAAGCCATAAGTATAAAATCTTAATTTACATATCCATTGCCTCATCATGTCGTCAGTATATACACTGGTGTGCGAAAATTAAAGACGGAAGGTACTTTCGCATGATGTGTTACTTGACAAGCAACATAGCTGGATGAAATTGGACCATACGTAGAAAGAACTGTTACACAGCAGTGGAGAAGGTAGCTTAACGAAATACAGACTGAGATGAACAGAAATGACACTATTATTCTGACAAAATAATTACACTGTACTTGTCGCGATTCATGTTGGTCTCCTGCAAACTACAAATGGCGGTTCATGGGTGTTAATAGAGAGAGTGAACAATACGAACGGCAGTGCGTGCTCTGCATCGTGCTCCAGTGCTTGCCACAAAGTTGGTATGGAGTTCTTGTAATAAGGCGTTTCATTCCTCTACCAGCACGGTTCACAGGTTTTGGATGGTGTTCGGTAGATGTGGACTTGCTGCAATATCTATCACCAACGCATCCCAAACGTGCTCGATGGGATTTAAGTCGAGGGAACGGGCAGGCCAATCCATTCGTTTAATATCCTCTCGTTCCAAAAGCTCCCCCACCGGCAAGGTTTAATGCGGTTATGCATCGTCTTCCATAAAAATGAGGTCAGGGCCTAGTAGGCAGATGAAAAGACGCACAAAGGGAAGTCGTACAGTATTACAATAACGTTGACAGACGAGTATACCGTGTTCTAAACTCGGAGATGGGTACGCCCGTGCAACATTATGCCTCCCCACACCATTACACGTGGATCAGTCAAACGATCATGTTCGACAATGTTGCATTACCTCTCGCCATATCAGGATAGGTAATGCAGTTAGGAACACTGTCGAACATGATCATTTTGGTGGTGTCCGCCCCCGGTAGCTGGATGGTCGCGTGACGGATTGTCCATCCTCTGGGCCCAGTTTCGATTTCCCTCTGGGCCGGGGAATTTTCTCCGCTCAAGGACTGGGTGTTGTGCTGTCCTCATCATCACCCTATTATCCTCATCGACTGCAGGTCGCCGAAGTGGTGTCAAATTGAAAGACCGGCACTCGGCGAATGGCCTGCCCGACGGGGGCCCTAGCCATACGACTAAATAAATAAATTTTGGTGGTCCACGGGTTATAGTGTGGGGGACATAACGTTGCCTTTTTAAATAACAGAACCATTAGATTCTCTTGGACGGCAAGTGTTCGTAAGGGAGCGCCCCAGGGACACGTGATCGCTCGGCGCTTGTTCTCTGTATACTTAAACAGGAAAAGTGTCAGCGTTGAGTGGCTGCTTGCCTTAGACCCAAGCTTTACTATGTCAGACAGCATGCTCTAAGGGTACAAAAATGGAAGTTGATGCGTATGAGCGGAATAAACACTCCTGTAAAGTTCGAATACATTATTAGTTTTGCGTGGGTTGCTCGACATTGTAACGTCAGTGAGCTATCTACGCGTAATGTTGCAAAGCTTCGCGAAGTGGAACGAGCATGTAAAGTCGGTTGTAAAGAAGACGAATGTTCGATTTCGATTTATTTGAAGAATTCTAGGACAGTGTAGTTCATCTGCCGTGTATCTCTCCTACGGGTCGTCAGGCGCACTTTTCTGGCCTTTCGGCAGATATCTGCAGTTTAGTTTTTGCAACGTGTAGCTGGAGTTTGCTCAAACAAATATTGCTCATCAAGTCTCACATACGACACCCAGCGTCGGTGGAAAGCGTCGGTTTGTTTGTCGTCACAAACAAAACGATTCTTAAAGTGAAGTTTTACGTGCCCATTCGACGTAGCCGTCCCAAATTAGTCTAGTGCGCTATTCGTTTTAGCGATGTGTATTAACAGGAGTAGTAAGGCACGAAGAATAATCAGAACTGCAGCAGCGACTGTGTAGCTCCGCTGCATGGCGGTAGCTGTCACCGTGGGCCAGAGTGGTGCTGTCGTTGCTGTACTACTTGTTATGCTTCATGTTTTACTGTCCCTGTTAATACGCATCGCTAAAACAGATTTAGAACTACACCAATTTTGGACCGCTCTGTCGAATGGACACGTGAAATTGTGCTTTAAAAATAATTTTGTTTGTAATAAGAAACAAACCGACATTTGCCATCGACGCTGGGCGTCACACGAAAGACGTGAAGAGCAGTATTTGTCTGGCCTGACTCCCGCTACAAGTTGCAAAACTGAAATCCAAATACCTTCTGAAACAGCAGAGAAAACGCGCTTGACGACTCTTAGGAGACCCCCCCTGTATAATGAGACCGCGTTCAGAACTCCATTCTGAAGCATTTCTGGAGTGTTTGTGATCCCCACCAGATAAACACTGAAGCAGTCCAAAGGCTTACTGCTAGATTTGATACCGATAGGTTTGTTCAACACTTGGGTGTTACAGGAATGCTCAGTAAACTATAATGGGAATCCATGGAAGGAAAAAGACGTGCTTTTCACGAAAACCTATATCCTTTCTTTCAGAAGTGCTAGTTCTGCAAGGTTTGCAGGAGAGGTTCTGTAAAGTTTGGTAGGTAGGAGACGAGGTACTGGCAGAAGTGAAGCTGTGAGGACAGGGAGTGAGTCGTGCTTGGGTAGCTCGGTGGTAGAGCACTTGCCGGCGAAAGGCAGAGGTCCCGAGTTCGAGTCTCGGTCCGGCACACAGGTTTTATCTGGCAGGAAGTTTCATATCAGCGCACGCTCCGCTGCAGAGTGAAAATCTCATTCTGGGAACTATAAAGTAAGTTTAGAGCATTGGTATTTCCGAAAGAATGCAGAATGATCGTGCTGCCACCAACATACATCTCGCATAAGGACCAAGAAGACAAGTTAAGAGCAATCACGGCTCGTGCAGAAGGATATAGATAGTCGCTTCTGCCTCGCTCCATTTGCAAGTGGAACAAGAAATACAATGGCTAGCAGTGGTGCAAGGTACCCTCCGCTAAGCACCGTACGAAGTCTTTGCCGAGTATATATGTAGAGGCAGATGAAGAAGAACTGCGAACTCCACAGCGGAAGTCTCTCGGCGTGGATACTTGGAACACTGGTGCCGCATTGGTTGTGCGTGTCTTACTGAAGGTCCCATTAGCTGAGAAACAGAGCGGACTATTTAAGCGGTGTCCCGCACTTAAGAGCTGCTGGCGACGGATTTACGCCGAGCGCCGCCTCCCGCCTCCCAGATTTACGGCGGTGCTCACCTGGCGTCGTCTGGAGCGACAGACGTAGCGGTTGCGCCCTGCGCCTCGGCCGAGATCACTGACCCGCGCTGCCGCGTATTTCTGATGACGCAGCCGGCGACGGCCAGCTCTTTCCATCCGAAGGCAAACAAGTGCCTGGTCGCAAAACTGTAGGCGTTGTTTAAAGCAGATCTACTGCATGTGAGGCTGAGTCTCCAGTGCTACGGTGGTTGACCTACCCAGCAAAACAGTTTAACCAAATGCTATACGATGGCTCTCTCATGACACGTTTATCTTTCAGCCCATGTAACAGCTCAGCCTATTATGGCCTGCCAATGGAACATAAATTCTCACCGCCACCCCTTTTTCCAAGACAGGCGCCCTACTGGTGCCCTGCAGTCAAGGAGACACGCTTACAGGCTTAGTTCAGACTTATGATCACCTTTTGTCACCTCTCTTTAATTTTATGTCAATGGTTGGTGGAAGTACTTATATTACTATTTACGAGAAACATACATATCAACATCCTTCGGTTATTCCTCATGCAAAATTGTGTCTCGCGTCTCCTGTTGAGTTCCAAATGGTGGTGACTTCAAGAAGGTAACATGATAAGTTTATATTTATTATTAATTACGGTACATTTTCTTTGTGTGAAATGAATGTGTCAGTGTGCAACAGGGTGCAAGCAGTTTTTAATCTCGCTGTCAAAACTGTGTACCAGCCCAGGACTGGAAAACTGTTCAGGGACTGGTCGTCTGTCGTACCTACACAACTCAATGCATAAGAGCGTTGCAGGAGAAAGAAGCAGCTCCTGATTCAAGTTCCAATTCGGCACACAATTTTAATCTATTCAGGAGTTTCCCTGTACACTGCCGAGGAAGGGGCTGCGATTAACAGGTCAACGTCTAATTGACACCGAGACAACGGAGAGAGGAGAGGATTTTGAGGGACAGTCCAGATGTTCGTCTAAATGATTGACAGGAATCACGGGAAACCTGAATAATATTGGAAAGACGAAGATACTATTAGAACTCCTTCCCAACAAGCCACTTTTCTAACAGTAGCCGTGCCTCCTTTAAGGGGGGGGGGGGGGGGGAACCACATTAGGAGGCTGTTTCACACAAATGTTTTGGGATCTTTTTGGGTCGGAAGAATTAATTAGAATTTAATCAAATTGTGACATTATATTCAAATTTCGCACAGCTTTTGTGAATTTTTTTGAATGATTTCAGCCAAAAATAACAAAGTTACGCTGTGATGTCCGCTGAAGATTGTGAGTATACTTCTCCAATTGCGTGCCATTCAGATTTTCATCTGAAATCAAAAAAGTTTTGATTTTACATTAATAATTTATTTTCTAAGAATATGAACCTCAATGCAGGTGCAAATAATGAAAATTAAAAATTTTGCAGGCGTTGAAAAAATTTATTTCGATTTCCACGATTTTTTTCTCTACTTATACAAAGAAAAATACCCTTAAAATCATATCAACTCACAAGTTGATTCATATAATTCGTAATTTTATAAAGAATAATACTACCAATTTTCATAATGATCGGTTCTATACCTTTTGAGTTAGACTGCACGCAAATGTGAAAAAAGTCATTTCGAGATAAACGCGTTTGAAAAATAAATTATCGGAAGCTAGACATTCAAGGAAGTTGACAATAAAGTAAAATGCTTACCGATTAGTCTGCGATTCCAGCACCATATAGTAGTACTTCTTCTTCCTCATAGGCTTCGCTTTGGCCTTGCAGCAGTACTTTCCGAGCATTCCGACCTTCCTTCGATTCCAATGAACAACGGTCATTCTGACGGCTCACGCACTGGTTATCCATTTGTTCGGCATAATTGAAGCTTTGCGTACCTACTACGATTCCCTGCTCGTTCATGCCCATCAGAAGGGATGAATTTCCTTCACTGAACTGCCCCGCAGCTAAATTCGATGCCAATTCAACGACTTTTAGTCCGGAGTGCAAGTGTTTAGGAGCTAATCACCAAATAGTGGAATTAAAACTTTCATCAGAATTTTGTGTGTGGCCACCTAAACATCTCTCAGTAATTCACCCCTTGATAAACCTTCATACATTGGAGAACTATGCACTCGGTTCTATGCTCATAAAATCTAAACGAATGCGAATTTCGCTTTGAAATTTTCACAGCGTCTTTTTGGATAGTTAAGCTAACGATTTATGCAATAAAAAATTCGGATTTTTTGAACCTCCTAATGTGGTTTTCCCCCTATTCTTTGAGAGAGAGAGACCCTGCTCCAAAGTGAAAATTAAAGACACACGCGTTAATAGTCGTGTGTAGTCCCAACATTTCCGCCGATTACGGCGGTGACGCGTGTTATCACGGAGTCCTTGAGGCACTGACACTTTCAGAAGACATCCTGATATACGACCGTTTAGCCGCCACGCGCAGCTCGCGGACTTTGGTCAGAGCTAGACCCACGCAGCCGCTCATCTCTCCAGTTGCGTCATAAATATGTTCAATAGGATTGAGATAATGTCATACGGTAGGGTAGGGAGGAATTATAGGGGGGGAAGGGTATCCCACGTCCAAGTAGTGTTCCTCAAACTACTCTGAGAATACTGTCTTAAATAACATACTATTAATCCTGTATTCGACCATTAAGGGATTGGTTTTCTGCGCGCCATTTCCGTCAGATAATTTATGTGTACAGAGAATAATAGCTGTCCTGTCACACTTTTCTTGCGTACTCCTGATGAACTCTCGCCGCCGAGGACAACGTATTGGGTCTATTACTTAACAAGTCTTCCAGCCATTCACATATCTGGGAACCTTCTCCGTATGCTCGTATCTTCGTTAACAATTTGTAGTGAGACACCACGTCAAATGATTATCGTAAATCTAGGATTATGGAATCTGCCTGTTGCCTTTTATCCAAAGGTCGCAGGATATCACATGCGAAAATGACAAGCTGAGTTTCCCGAACGATGTTTTTTAAAACAATGCTGATTTGTGGACAGGATCTTTTCAGTCTTCAGTAACTTTATTATATTCAAACTGAGAATATGTTCAAGAATTCTGCAGCATACCGATGTTATGGATATTGGTCTGTAATTTTACGGATCAGTTCTTTTACGGTTCTTACATCCAGGACTCACCTCCGCTTTTTTTCTTTTTTTTTCAGTCGCGATTTTGCACTAGACGAGAGATTCGCGATAACTGCAAACTAAATAAGGGTACATTGCCGTAAGGTCCCATCTGTAAAATCTAATTGTGATTCTATCTCGACCCGGTGACTTATTCGTTTTCAACTCTTTTAGCTGTTTCGCCGGCCGACGTGGGCGAGCTGTTCTAGGCGCTACAGTCTGGATCGGCGCGACCGCTACGGTCGCAGGTTCCAATCCTGCCTCGGGCACGGATGTGTGTGATGGCCTTAGGTTAGTTAGGTTGAAGTAGTTCTATGTTCTAGGGGACTGATGACCTCAGAAGTCCCATAATGCTCAGAGTCACTTGAACCACTTTAGCTGTTTCTCTGCTATGTCCTACAGGGAAGTCTGCCCTACGGTCAAATGACGTTATGTTTGTACGATCCTCTTGTGTGAACGATTTCTTAAACACGAAATTTAAAACTTCAGCCTTCCTTTTGCTATCTTCTGTTGCCATACCGGCTTGGTCAACGAATGGCCGGCCAGTGTGGCCGTGCGGTTCTAGGCGCTTCAGTCTGGAACCGCGTGACCGCTACGGTCGCAGGTTCGAATCCTGCCTCGGGCATTGATGTGTATGATGTCCTTAGGTTAGTTAGGTTTAAGTAGTTCTAAGTTCTAGGGGACTGATGACCATAGATGTTAAGTCCCATAGCGCTCAGAACCATTTGAACAATTTTTTTTTTAAAGAGTGACTGGTTAGAAGCCTTGCCCATTCCCCACGCATAGCGAATTTACGTAAGACCATAATTTTGACGCGTTCTCGGCTAGATCCTTTGCCAGGTATGGCGGTGGTTGTTGTTGTATGCTTCTCGCATCGATTGTAGACGCACAGATCTCTACGAACTTTTGCCTTCGTCATTTTGTCGTTCTGAATCGAGAGTGCAAGAGTCTTCGCTTTCTCAGTGCTTTTCAAATTTTGTTACTAAACCACCGTTTTTCCTGTCCTTAAGTCATTGAAATACACAGGTTCTGGATGGCAGAGGCGTACATTTCAACAGGCTACACATTCCCTAAATAATAACAATAATAATAATAATAATAATAATAATAATAATAATAATAATAATAATAGTAACAATAACAATAATAATTTTTATTATTAATAGAAGAAATAATAATGGTGATGGGAGTAGTATTGCATATTGTGCAATAATGTACTAGAATATTACATAATTTCTGTAAGAATGAAACGTCCCCTACCACATGCTGACTGCCAAGGACGCGCACGTCTGCATCTGCATCAGTACTCCTGAAGCCACCCGATAGTGTGCAGCGGAAGGTACTTCTGGTACTCTTGACTGTTCCCCCCTTCACTGTTCCATTCGCGAATGGCGCGCAGGAAGAATGGCTGTCGGTTATATTATCTCTTATTTCTCGAATTTTCTCATCCCAGTCATTTCGCGAGACGTATGTGGGAGAAAGTAATATGTTATCTGAATATTTCCGGAAAGTGCTCTCTCGAAATATCAATAGTAAATCTCTCCGTGGTGAACAATGCTTCTCTTGTACCGTCTGCCATTGGAATTTGTTGAGCATCTGCGTAACGCTCTAGTGCCGACTAAACAATCCCGTGACTAAATGTGCCACTCTTCATCGGATATCCCTTACCTCTTCTATCTGTCCCACCTGGTAAGTGTTCTAGATTGATGAGCAATACTCAAGAATCGGTCGAACAAGCTGCTTGTAAACCATTTCTTTCGTGGATGAACTATATTCTTCCAATGAACCTCAGTCTGGCATCAGTTTTTCCGACTATTTGTTTTATATAGCTACAAAGAGAGGCGACAGATATTATTAAAAACGCCAGTAATATTAATCAGAAGGAGGAGTGTGCGTAACTGAAAGGTATGTGGATCCGGTGCTGAAGAAGGTGTATACCGGTCTTCCACTGCGCGGTGAGTACATTAACGGACGACAGCAATGACCACCGCCAGTAGCTCTCCAATTTTGAGAACGTGACGTCATGTTCTCCGCCGGATTACGCAGAAACGGAATTTTACTTAGTTAAGTATCGAGTCAGCGTGTGATCTGAACCATCCTAGAAGGTGTCATTCGCAGATGGCGACGAAGCGTTACGTTTCTCTCACAGATTCGTTCGACCACGGCATAACAGCCGGGATTATTTTACTTTGTTTATATTTTCACCATAGCATATTACGCTGTGTGAGAACACCGCTGTGTTTCCAAAGAACTTTACTTCCACATAACGGCCAAGTATTATGTGCTTGGTGTAGAAACCGTTGCCGTTATAGTCGGCCTGGTGTCGGAATGGGTTGGAGCTGAATTTCGATACCTGTCGGCGACTGGTTCAAAGATTCATGTCTAGAGATCACGGCAGTAGAAGGCAAGAGTACTCGGAGAGAAGTGTAGAGTAAGCTGAGGACTGTAGGAAAGCGAGATTGCGTCAGTGCATTCCATTCTGCTGAGAAACCCGGACGTCTCGCTCTTTGAAATGAGGCCATTCTTGACAATAGCGTTGGTGGTCGTGAATTACAGTATAGAGGCACTTTACTGAAGAATTCCTTCTCAAGGAACAGAGATCATCACAACGTGCAAACTGGTAGAATACTCCGAATCTGGGTTAAGTACGTTATTCTGTACTTGGCGTCGTGCTTAACGTTTTATAGAAGTGATTTCTTTGGCGAATAGACGTCTGCACATCATTTATGTAATCATTTTTTTGAGTGAAGAGACCGAACAGATTCCGCTTCCTGTGAATTAAATAACTATACAGACGCGGTTTACATTGTCGTCATAATTAAACTTTAGGTAGTACAGTCAGTGCAGAAGGAAAGATATTTATCGTATGGATACCAAACTTTATAGGAATGATGTTCAGACTGTGCTCTGCAGGATTTGCGTTATTATTAGTGTTAGTGTCATGACTTGCCATTAGATGCCGGTACCGCTACTTCGACGTGGGATGAAACACAGGCATCATTGTGCATTGCAGTTGTAGAGTGGAAATCAATAACGGGATACTATCAAAAGACTGATTCTGAGTTATTCAGATTTTTTTCCTTTTTGACAAAAATATTTTAATGAAAAATCCTCAACAATATTTTTTTATTTATTTTCTACAGAAAGAGTCACACAACTATTGCATTTTTAAGTACCCTTCTTTTTATGAATGAAAATAAATATTTTATTCTGAAAAACGCAGAATGTGAAAAATGCCATACAGGTGTCGGAAGAAACGAGTTAAGTGCCAGTGAAAGAAATCTCAAGCATTTATCAGTTTTGTTAATGATAATCATTTTACAGTTACATTGTCCTGTGATTAAACTATTTTTATCCTTCTTTTAATTTTATAGAGCCACAAAGCAATTTTTACTATTAACTGTTTGAAAACTGTTCTATTAGCTATTTTACAACACGGCAGCATCTGTTGCAGGTACTTTTTCTTTTCAGCTGACAAATTATGTTTACGTTGTTGTGACGGTAAAACAAAATTCTTTGTTATGTCAGTGGTAACTGTTTCCTGAAAATCTTACAGATGCTCCAGTCTCATCTTGACAGCACCAGGTGCAATTTTTTTCACTTGAATTCAACTACATTTGGAAACATTTATTTTCCTTGTGTTAAGATGTGCATGGGCTGCTTTTTTAAAAAAATAAACACGTCCTCAGCCTGGAACATAGTAAACACAAAGGTGTCCCATTCTCCATAAGTTTTACAAGGTCCTTAGGTGCTTAGCATTCTGATACTCTTCTAGCGTCTTACATTTTTCGGTGTGGGCAAAATCTCTGTCACACGCTGCCAACAAAGCCAAGCGGCACATAGACCGCTTTAGTCTCACTAGTGGGCGGGAACATAACACTCGTTTTATCTTTCGGGCCTTATATGCGCTACTGGAGTTGAGCGTTGCGACTTAGCCCGCTTTCGCTTGGTTGGCAACGACACTTATGTTCGTAATTTCGGGTCTAACTTAAAAAAGGGCAAAATTGGCACTTAGCCCATTATTTATTCCCATTTTACAATTGCAGACAGTCAACTTAGGTCTGGGCAAGGCCATCAAGGCTTTACTCGTAAAGTTGTTTTATCAAAACAACACAAATAGTCCTGCTGCTCTTGGTACGCTTCGGCAATTCAAGAAATACGGAGAGGTCATCTTTCCCCAACGGTTGAGGAACATGGCTCGGAAGTTCGAATTAACTGGCGATTTAGGAATTGCTCCTGGGAGACGCCGACGGGCAGTTGCGCCAAAAATTGTTAAAGAAGTTACTGTTGCCGTAGCTGAGAATGCTGGACCCAATGTTCGATCTCGAGTAGTGCACGAGCTGTGTCACGACAACTGAACATTCCAGATGTTTCGGCCAGCAGTAGAGCAATCTTCAGTGCGGTTCCAGGCTGTCGTGGATGCAGACGCTTGCCACATTGAGCAAAGATTGTTACCTCGAACGTGCACTTCGTGTGCAATTAATAAATGTTACCCTCTCCTGTGAAAATTAAAATGTTTTTATTTCAATGATTTATTCGTTATTTCTCTTCCGCATGTCCTTATAAATGTTCCGTAAAAGTGTCATTGTCCTACGACCATCCGCTTTTCATTGGGGGCGTTCTCATGTAGCGAAAATTTAATTATTACCACCCTGAGCATTACAATGATTTTCACGCGGCGATAAACGTCTCAAGGCCGTCATGTTTCGCATTCACAGACACAGGGCTATTATCATTTTTGATGCTAGCGTACAAGCTACGTATCCTTAACCTTCTTGTTCTAAAATACTGGGTTCGAAGATGTCTCAATTCATTTGGTTTTACGTTTCTTATAATTTCCATAGATATTTCAAAACTGTTTTCACTTCTATAATGGGACTAGCTGTAGCTCATTTCCATTTCGTAGAAGAGAGATTTAGTAGCAGAATAGATTTTAGTTTGTATAACATTTCTTCAGAGTTTGAATGGCATGTTTATTTCATTCACATTCAGACTCTAATATTAAGCGACCTCAAAGTTAATGATTTAATTAGGAACTAAATTAGCAAATTTACCATGATATTGTGCTTACGTATGAAGCACGTAACGACCCGTAGTAGGCTGATAAGAAAGCCAGTTAAATTGTGCTACAGCATATAAGAAATGAAATTTTAAATTGATTTTAATAAATCATCCAGAAGAGGAATAATTTCGTAAACATCGTTAAGGACAAATCTTTTTCACAGAGGTTGTAGATGTGCTATGATTATAAAGTTTTCACATTTTAAGTCTTAAAAATGCCTTGCTATAAGTGACAGTGTGTGGAAGACCTGTGTTAAGTGATTTACAAATAGGCATAATTCCACTGAGCCCTGAATCTGTACGCAGAGCACATTCTTTCACGTCACAACTGAAAATGAAATCACAGTAAAGCCCTGTTCCTAATTTCGTATGTTGTTTTTTTTTTCTTTTTCTTCAACATTCCTCTGTTCTTTGGGGCTTTTTCCATTATGATACTCGTTCTGTTTTAGTAACCTTTTCTATCCTCATTGTCTTTGTGCTTTTAGGGATCCCTCCATAATTTCTTAAATCCATCCGCATGCCTCATCCCCTTTTCTCGTAAGTTTAGTATCACGCGAAACATCTACGATTCGCAGCAGCAAGCGATGGTGTGCTACATTCACAGGAAGCAGCAACTGTCTCCCGCTGAGAACGTCTAATTTCTGGGGGTTACTGAAGAAGTTTGGTTTATTGCTGAATATATTTTCTTTTCAGCTGTGTTACGTATTCCAGAGCTAGAATTACTCTGTGATCGATTTCGGAATCGTAGGATTACATCCTCAGGCATTATTAATCGGGCATCCACAAGTCGAAGCTTTCTAAAAAGACCGGAGAAGATAAAGTACCCACAACTTCAGCAGGACTAAATCACCAGTAGGTTGTCTCACTCCGACTACAAATAGTATCTGTGTTGGAGAGCGTGTCCCCAAGACTAAACCCGAGCGAATTGCTCTAAGCACTATGGGACTTAACATCTGAGGTCGTCAGTTCCATAGACTTAGAACTACTTAAACCTAACTAACCTAAGGACATCACACACATCCATGCCCGAGGCAGGATTCGAACCTGCGATCGTAGCAGCAGCCCGGTTGCGGACTGAAGTGCCTAGAACCACTCTGCCACAGTGGCCGGCTAAACCCGAGCGATGTGACGCAGTGGTTAAAACACTAGACTCGCATGCAAGATGACGGCGGTTTAGATTCACGTCCGCCCATTCAGATTTACGTTTTCCGTCGTTTCTCTGAAACGCTTAAGGCAATTGCTCGGATGGCTCCTGTGAACAGGACACAATCGATTTCCTACCCCACCCTTAGCCATAATTCCCCATTCCGAGCTTGTGCCCCTTCTCTAATGACGTGATCGTCAACGAGACGTATAGTCCTAAGTTTTCTTCCTTGTTTCATAACAATAAATCAAACCACGGTACTGTAGGATAGGTGGAATGTTAAAAAGGGTGCACTGAGGGCCTTTACAAGGAGGAGAAACTGTCTACCGGCAGGACAGAGTTGGAAGTAGTTGTTGGTTAGGAAGACGCAAGGGTCCAGTAAAGTATGAATTTTTAACTTTGGAAAACTTGCATTTAAACACTGCAGAAGGGGTAAATAATATTGCTTACGAATTTCTGAAATCGTCGGGGGAAATTGAGAAAATGACTACTAAGTGATTGTTCAAGTTAGTGTGCAGAATCTGGAGAATTAAGAACCTCTTGAATCGAATGAACAGTCCAGTGAGAACAGAAGGTAAGCTAAACAAAGAAACGACAAGCTTTATATTGGAATTGGTTGTCGAGAAGTAGACGATGTAAGGATCTTTTGCTATATTTGAAATTAAATAACGCATGATGGCCGAAGCGAGGAAGAAACAGACTAACATAATCTTTAATCTGAGGAAGAAATTTCTGAGAATGTAAGCCTGGAATACGGCACTGTATGGAAATGAACTGTGGACTGTAGGAACATGGAGAAAGAATGAAACAGAAACGTTTAATATGTGGCGCTGCAAAAGGATATTGAAAGTGAACTAATGTGAAATGATGAGGGAAAGATAAGTGGGAAACACTGATTAGATGAGGAGACAATGTGGTAGGACGTGAGTTAAGACACCAGGAAATAGCTTCCATGGTTCTAGAAAACAGCAAAAACTGTAGGGGAAGACAGAAACTGAAGTAACAAATAATCAAGGATATTGGGTGTAAGTGCTACTGTGAGGTGATGATGTTGTGACGTGAAAAAAATTCAGCGCCCTCAAGGGCTGGATCATTTTATAGACAAGTGAGATGACAGGAAGTTTATCATTGTAGGCGTGTGTACCCATAACCAATTTTGATGAAATGAATTTGGTGTAACAATGTCACTGTAAAGCGTACCCAAATGTCACAATGAAGGGTACCCAAACGCTCGCCACAATACGCAATGTACCGCACTCTGGCGGTAGTACAGGCGCGTATTCTCGGATGCAAACAATCATAAAGGTGCCGAATGCCATCCTGTGACAGATTGTACCAAGCGTCTTGCGCTTTTTGCTGCAGTTCTGCAATGGTTCTTGTAGGCCCTGGCAAACTAGTAAGGTCCCGCTTCATCATGTCAAATAAGACGACAGATCTGATAATGATCCTCGCCAGGAAGTCGTTGTACGCTACGAAGAGAACGTTGTGTCGCCACAGCAAAAAGCGATGTGCCTTAGCCTGCTGAAAAAGCGCATCACTTTCTTCTCGAATAAATGGCAGTAGGGCGGGAATAACAGCCTGTGAAATGTAACGGGCTGTGTTATTTTGCCTTGCAGGAACACCAAATGTGACAGCGAGTTGTAACTGCTCGCCTCACAGCATGAAGCTCGCGATGGGACTTGTGTGTCGAGGGCGAATGCACTCTGGAACAGGCACCTCGCCAGCTGCACGCCATACACGTGTACGTCCATCCCTCGCATCCCTGAAGACATCCGAACGCCATTCTACTCTCCATTTCAAAATGGCTCTGAGCACTATGGGACTCAACTTCTGAAGCCATCAGTCCCCTAGAACTTAGAACTACTTAAACCTAACTAACCTAAGGACAGCACACACATCCATGCCCGAGGCAGGATTCGAACCTGCGACCGTAGCGGTCGCGGGGTTCCAGACTGTAGTGCCTAGAACCGCTCGGCCACTACGGCCGGCCACTCTCCGTTCAGTTACTTCATGACACCAAAGTAGCCATGTGTGGCAGTTTTACAGTGTCAGTGCTACGCTGGCCAGAGGCACATGTGATTTTAATCCTCCAGCAAACAGAAGATGGCACCTGGTCCCTCATGACAAAGCAGGTCAAACACGTGCTCGGATCTCGTCCCTGGACGACGTTCGGTCGGCCACTGCTGCTTGCACAATGCGGCGATCTTGACGTGTGACTGTACTACACGGACTTCCAGAACCTGGTCTACAAGTCTGACAATGTTACATAGACCACTGCTGAAAGCAGCAACATCCCGCTGATACAACCAAAACGTGCAGCAATCCGTTGATACTTCCATCCAGATTCGCGCAGGCTCACAATCTGACCCAATTCAAATTGATGAAAATTTTGAAGAGGAATGCGCACTCGTCATTGGGGCATGGTTGTACGCTAGAATGAATGCTACGAACACAGTTCACCTCCAAACTCAACACAGTTACTGTCTGCAGAGTCAAACCAGACAGGCCTGCTGAGCGCCATAGCGTATATTACATCATGATGCCAAGGAACACAGTCCTTGCTTTCTCCGGTAGTGTATGTTTGGCGTAATATGTAAAGCGATAGCTGATGATCCTAGTCGTCATTTCATCACGGACGGCGTAAGAAAGAAAGGACAGGGGAGTTTTTCACGCAAGAGTAGGCCTACGCCTTCCGCCGAAACTTGGTGAGCTGGGCGTTATCGCGTAACAGGCTGGCCGGCCGCTACCGGACCCGTCTGGTGAGCGTCCCGTGAGCCCGGCACGCCGTACATCACAGAGGCAGACAGCCGCAGGATGCAGGAGCGCCGTGCATCACGACCGCCCACTGCCCGGGTCTCAGCCACGGAGAGAGGCAGCCGACCACAGCACAGTAGCTGTCGGCAGTGCCTTCGCAGCTGCCAGCAAAACTCTGTCTGCCGTTAACGCACTTGTGCCGCTGGTGCTCCTCCACATTACTGTTAGGAAAGTTGCAACAGCAGTGTCAGGTAATCTAATGTCTGGCGCCCACTAGACAAAAAATTAGTCACCCTCTAACACCAAAACTTCACGCCAGTCGCTATTTCTACTTGTTCGTGAACAACATTTTACATTTATTTTACACACACTCTGTTCGCATTCATATTGATTTGCAATTTTGCACTGAATATATACATTTTCTGTATGTGTACTGTAAAATATCGTATAGTTTAGTGGTCCATGTAGTAGGATCGACAGAATTGTAAAGATATAACAGGAAATCCTGCTGAGAAGACCTTCTCTCTTAGGGAGGCAAGAGCGCATCAAAGGAATAGGTGGACAGTGCTCAGAGAAGGCACCAACTAAGACCGAAACACCAGTCGGTTGTTAGCCATCAGACCGTGCACTTCCCAGGGTGAATTCTTGGCTGACGTATCTCCAGTTCTAAGGAAATAGTGCCTCGAGTGTGTGTTGACTCTGCATCTAAAGAAGTGGAGTGCTAATATTGTACTTTATTCCAATTGGTGATCGAGAGAAGAGCCGTGTGTGGGCATTTCGTCAACTTTATCGATTAAAGGGAGAAACTTTACGAAAAGAATATTCCTTTACGTAAGACCAGCGTCGAAAAAGGCTATTACAGCAAGCGTAAGGTAGGGCTGAAAAAAGAAAAAGCTCTTGAGGTAAGGGGACGGGGGTGTAACTATGTCGGTAAGACCATTACCCACGAATGGCAAGGTTCCGTGTTCGAGTCCCGACACAACACATAATCTTAGGCAATCAGTTTCGAAACAACATTCACTACGCCGTACAATGAAAGACTTATTCTGTAAATAAACCTTTTGACAGACGTGGTGAAAATGGTTTCGCAATTTTTTTACTTACTGGTCTCTATGAACACAGCATCTACCTCTAAATTCGACTCTCATGAATGACTAGCCATACGAGGGCGACGAATGAAGCATGATTTTACACAGCTATATAATGGAATGAGCGATTGGCATCGCTGGCGAGGAGGCCCAATCCGGGGAAGTTCGGTCGCCAAGTGCAAGTCTTATTTCAGTCGTCGCCACTTTCGGCGACCTGTGATGAGGATGAAATGGTGATGAGGACAACACAACACTCAGTCCCCGAGCCGAGAAAATCTCCAACCCGGCCGGGAATCGAATCAGGGCATGCTTGCATGGGAGGCGAACACGTTACCACCTAGCTAAGCAGGTGGACACACCTATATATTCCATTGTTTTATAGCTGAAATGTATATGTTCAGATAAGACATTCCACTTTAGTTTCTGGAATATTTCTCAAGGCTCTCCAAAACCTTAGTTTGAGCTCAACAGAACTCGTTTGGAAGTCACTCTATTTCAATGCATAGGTGAGGGTAAGATATGAGGGAAAAGTAAAATATGATATATGTGGCCAATTGGCGAAGGGAAGGTTGTAGTACGTACAGGACAGAAGCATGCCGTATTGTATTGTATTGTATTAAACCGGGGACCTACCAACGATGGAGAGGCTTCATCCCGCCGTAGCACTCAGTGTATCACAACCCCACAACATGCCACAGCAGGCCACCCACCCCACCGCCGCCCCACGCCCAACCCAGGGCTATTGTGCCTTTCGGCCTACAGTGCCCCCCCTCCCCCCTTCCGGGAACGTCTCATACCAGACGAGTGTAACCCCAAATGTTTGCATGGTTAGAATAATGGTGGGGTGTGTGTATATGGAACCGGTGTTTGTGCAGCAATCGCCGACACAATATAACTGAGGCAGAATAAGGGGAACCAACCCGCATTTGCCGATGTAGATGGAAAACCGCCTTAAAAACCATCCGCAGGCTGTCCAGCACACCGGACCTCGATACTGATCCGCCGGGTGGATTCGTGTCGGGGACCAGCACGCCTTCCCGCTCGGGAAGCAGCGCGTTAGACCGCGCGACTAGCCGGGCGGGCTGAGAATACCGTAATTTGTGTAATGTTAGATTTTTCACGTAGTAGTGCAATACATTAAAGTGAAACAATGGTCTGAGAAAATAGACTTACTCGCAGTACACTGACACCTTCCCATCAACCACGTCCCTATCCTCTCTCTCCCCATCCTTCCTTCCGAACCTCCTACCTCCCATCCTCTCTCTCTTTGATAGCACAACTTTCTCTCAAACTTCAGAGCAACCTCATGCCTTCATGGGAGCTCTTCAGGTCGTGTGCGGTTATTAATTAATATAGTTTGCAGTCGAGAGTCTCACCTCCCCTACAAGAGGACACGCCGTGAAAAGCACTTCACCGCAGTAGTCTGTCTCCCGAGCGAAATGGTACATAAATTAAGTCACTGAAAGAGCGGTCGAGAGGACCGGAGTTTTAATACCTGCCCTGTCGTCCAGGTTCAAGCTCTCCACAAACTCCCTAAGATAAATATTGTACGTTTCCTTTAGAAATGTCGCGGGCACGATCTGAGACATCGTCACTAAAGATGCGCTACACTTCATTGATCATTTTATTCTTATTTCCTGTACACTGATCCTAAATTTATCAGTAGAGATGTTATGAAAATTTATCAGAAAATCAATTTTTTAAGCTACCAAGCTGAAATATTTTACGCATCCCACAGTATGACTTTCCGTAAACAGTTATGGAGAACACAAAACACTTTCGATCTAGGGCAGTCGACGAGCAACATTATCAGTTGCTTTTTCTTGGCTGAGTTTACACTCCGATCAACCCTTTTTGAAGGACTTTATGGTTGTTTTCCACTCGTAAAATTATTTGTTTTTAAAATCCTATATTGCGGGTTTGATTTCCAAATGTAACATGACAAAACTGAAAAAAATGTCCAGACATTAGCGATATGGTTGCTCCATTTGGATCTGAGGAACGAGCATTAGAGTTGAAGTTTCTACACCGTCAAAATACACTCGCTTTATAAATCATTTGCTACGAGAGGAAACCACAGCTGTGATGATACATTTCAAATGATGAAAACCGCAGCAGCTGCGTAAAATGATTTTATTAATCGAGACAACTTTTGTGCCTTTATAGTTACGTTTTCAGGAAACCAACTGTTGACCTAAAGAAGGTATGAAATCGTGAGTACGGCAGCCTTAAAACAAGAATTACTGAATTAATATACTGTTGATTAGCAAGTGTAGTATACGAACCTTTCAGTATATTATGCACTAAAAGTCTCCGTAAGCGTAAATAATGGAAGTTCCCTATCATTCTGCACAAAATTGGCGCCGTAAAGTACCGATTGTAATGAATAAAACAGCCATTGGGACCAAAGAAATATTAACCACAGAAAAGAATGTTGAGCAAGAGTAGACATCATACAACGTGGGAAAAACACCCAACCTGAATGGGCTTACCAGACATCTGTGTTGCAAGTTCTCAGGAACAGCGGCCAGCGCCAAGAGTACAACACAAACTATCTAAGCAGGTCCCTTCCTAGTAAGAACGCGCAACAGCACATGCACACAACCAGGAGAACCGACATAGCGGGCTGGAAGTGGCATACAAACGCGAAAAGCAACGGCAAAGAGCCAGAAAAAAACGATTTATAAATGCGGGTTTGCTTTGAAAGACAGGGAAACTTCTGCACACAACATAAAATCGGGCTAGCATGTCTTAACAATATTACAATTAACAAGAAGATATTACAGTAATACAACTCAGCATCACAAAAACATGCAAAACATTAAGCCGCAGAAGGGGGATGGTAACGATGCCAAAAAAGTCACAGAAAGATGGTAACTTACTTACTCCCCTGCCCTCCACTCCCCCCCCCCCCCCCCCCTCCCCACCTTCGGTCACTTGTGTGTGTTTTGTACAGCCAATTAAAATTTGCCAAAAGGGAACGATGAGGAACATGACATTACTGTTTCCGAAAATTTTACATAAAAAACGTAAAGGCCATTTCCTCATTTCCTCAACGTTTTAAGCAGAATTAATGAGATGCCTTGTTTGCAGCCTCTGGCCCGCTAAGTCGGTTCCCTTGATTCTGCGAATGCTCTGCTGTGCGTTCTTCCTTGGATGGGACCTGCTCAGTCAATCTATTTTGCACTCGTGGTGCTGGCCGCTGTACCAGAGAAGACGAGCAGCTAACGTCTGGTGAGACCATTTAGATTAGGGGTTCTGTTTCATGTTGTATAATGCCGGTTGTTGTTCGACATTTTTTGTTTCTATCGTTACATCTTTCTCTAATCGCACTGGCTATTTTAATCATCTTGGTTGCGTATTTTATGACACCAGTTTTGTCCAAAAAGATAGTTTAAAATTGAACTTCGACCGAACAGACCTTGGAAAGCCCAACGGTACCGACCGATCGCCTTGTCATCCTCAAGGCTGGTATGCGGGTATGGAAGGGGCTTGTGGTCATCACACCGCTGTCCCGCTCGTTGTCAGTTTTTGTGAACGGGGCCACTATTTCTGTATCAAGTAGCTCCTCAATCGGTTTCACAAGGGCTGAGTGCGGACTGCATGCCAACAGCGATCCGTAGACGCGGACGATCGCTCATCCAAGTGCTAACCAAACCCCAAAGCGCATAACTTCGGTGATCTGACAGGAACCGGTGTACTACTCAGGGAAGGCCGTCGGCGCAGGAAGCTAGTGGACTTCTTTTATTTACCGTTGCGGAGATTTTAAGGACGCTATATATGAAAGGTCTGTTTGCCTAACTTTCTGATAAACATTGTATTAATTCGATAGTTCCTGTTTTAAAATAGTTACAGTTACGGTTTTTGTACCTTTCTTAGGTCAACAGTTTGTTACCTGGAGATGTGACGATAGGCCGCGCGGGGTGGCTGTGCGGTCTAGGGCGTCTTGTCGCGGTTCGCGTGGATCCCCCGTCGGAGGTTCGAGTCCTCGCTCGGACATGGGTGTGTGTGTTGTCCTTAGCGTTAGTTTAAGTAGTACGTAAGCCTAGGGACCGATGAGCTAAGCTGTTTGGTCCCGTAGTCCTTACCACAAATTTCCAATTTTTGTGACAATAATCTCCTGAAACTAAACGTGATCAATAAATCATTTTGACGTATTTGTTTCGGTTTTCATCATTTGAAAGGTAGAGGATTAGTAGTATCATGCAGATAAGCTGCACGCTAAATTGTCGCGGCCGAATTTCGGGGCAAAGGTTCCGCTTATATTCGTGCCATGCTGTAAATTCCGCGAACCTTTACCTTTCCGTAATAAATGCTTGCCTTGGTGCACAGAGAAGGATCATCTCAGTAGTTAGAGGCTGGGAGATGCGCCTTCCTGACTGTCGGTGGGCTGCTTCTCACTGTCAGTAATTGCCTCAGCTTGCCCGACCCAGGCCCTCGTGTTGGCTGCCGCGCGCACCAGACACGGGCGCTGCCCCTGGGAGGTATCCCGACCCGCGGAGCGCAGCGCTGCGCGAGGCAGCCACGCGCGTCTCGCCGGCTGCCACACCAAGCCGGGCTGACTGCCTGGCATGCCTGCCGCCTCCACAGCGCTGCTGATACCGACGGTCTCATGAGAATCGAATTTCTATAGGTCCTACCTCATGTAGGTTTGGTTTACAATGAAAAGGTCTACCAACTGTTGAAGAAGACGCTGTAGCGAACGTCATTCTACTATCCTCCGGTTTTAAGTCGAGGATACTGAAACTGGCTGAGGAATAATGGAGAGAGGAATCGCTGCTTTCCGTCTGCCATAACTGGCAATAGTAGCTCGCCCTGGTTTCGAAAATTTCAGGCAAGCATAAAGCTAATAACTATCTTTGTACGATCGCATACTCCTTCCCAATTACGTCGAAAAGGCATCAGGGATAACCCCTTCTGGGACTGTCAGAAACAAGAGGAGACGTAAGTCAGTTGGTCGGTAAGTGGAGGAGAGGCAGTAAAGTTCCTTATCGCCAGTCTTTGCGGCAATGTGCTGGATTATATTCGAAACTTCTCCTCAGTGTCTTATGAAGTGAGGGCATGTGACAGTTTTGATGGTGTTCCGTCCATTAGATGGGGAAGTAAAGCCCAACGGTCGCCACGGTGCTTTTTGAGTGGAGTAGGCTATGTACCAGCAGCTGTTTTCGCCCTCTCTCTTCCATTCACATCACACAGTACAAGTATCATCACAATCAGGCACACGGCAAAGACACACACTCTACCCTCCTTAACAGGTCGGAGGACGGCACGGGAACGGGAGACCACTCCACCAGGATCTTGCATAGAACGGCAATGCAGGATTCGTGCATCTGCTGCGCTCCTCTCATTCACTGGAAATGGGACAACTTTTGATGACAAGTTAGAGAGTAAGTCGTTTGAAGATTGATTTAAGAATATTTTTCAATGTTCACGTAGGAACAATAATTACAACTAAATAATCTTGACAGGTCAGTTCAATAAGTAATTCAACACACTTCTTGGTCGGTCAGTTTCGATTAATTTAAAGTGAGACCAAATAAATAAACACATGAAAATACCACTAATTTCAGTTCACTTTGTCGAAAACACAGGGTTTCTGTTCGCTGAACTGCATCCCAGTGAACTAGTAAGAGGGGTTGTTGTAAAGTGTGAATTAGTACTCCGAAAAAAATCAAGTTGTGACCATGAATATTTGATGCAGCCCCTCTCTCAATATTCAACCTTCAACGTGATGCATTTTTCCCAACGGTGGATGATTTGGTAGATTCCTTGATGGTAGAAAATTACTTTATGCTCGTTCAGGAAACGTTGCAGGCCGAAAATCATCCCGGCGTTTTACTGCAAATGCCAGTCACATAACGCTTTCTTCGTCTTAGCAAAGAGCAAGAACTTACTGCATGTCATGTCACAAGAATACGAGGGTTGAGGCAACGTTTTATTGCCCAAAGAAGTACGAGGAGCATTCAGTACGTAGTGCAACACACTTTTGCTCGGTCAATTTCGGTTGAAAAGCTACGGAATTCTGTAGTGGGACATATTGAAATATTCCCGCTTCAGCCCCTATAGTTTCCTGAAACTCCAGTAGGTAGCGGTGTTATACGTAGCCTTCAAAATGGCGTCTGTAACGGAGGTGCGTTCTAAGCAGAGAGGTGTCAACGAGTTTCTTTTGATGAAAAATGATAGCACCATAGATACTCTTAGGCACTAGCGTAATATCTGTGGAGACATGTCCGTGAACAAAATCACGATGAAACTTGGGTGAAGCATCAGTCAGCATGCCAGAAAGTCTCGCAAACCTGTCTCCAACCTCAAAACACACTACTCGTAACAGCTACAAATATTAGTCTGTAAATATATACTGATGTAATGTAGTTCAGTACACTATCCTCAGTCATCTATAGAAATGTTTGCACTTATATCCCTAACACTTTGTATATTCCAGTCCTTTCATAGAAATTTTGTTAAATGTCCTAACAACGCTCTGTCGTCTTACTCCTTCTTGTGATGATTGTTTTCCACATATCCTCTTCTCGCCAGTCCCCATTTCCCACCTTACGCTTCCACTAATTTGTCAATACTTCTACAATACCGCGTCTCAAATTCCTTATTTTCCATTGTTACCACTGTTCATGTTTCATTTCCAAACAATGCAGTTTTCTAGAGGTATATTCCCAGAACCTACTTCTTCAGATTAAGTTCAGACCTCTTCTGACAAGGAATACTTTCTTTGCCTGTGCTATTCTCATTCATATATTCTACCTGCTCGTTCGATTATTTTCTAGTCTTCTGCGAAGCTATCAGAATTCCTTCTCTTCGTGTTCTACGCGATCCCCAATTTGGATGTTAAGTTTGTCGTTAATATCCTTTCTGTTCCTCCTCATCGCTCTCGTGTCTCTTAAATCTAATACCTGTGCGTATTCTGTTCTCAGCAGACTTCGTTCCATTTAACAGGGACTACAATTCTTACTCGCTTTCACAGAGGATAGCAGTGTCATAATGGATTCTAAGAAATGATGTCATTTCATTCTGAATCTTAATTCCACTTCTGAACGCCATGGTTACTTCCTTCAGTGCTTCTTCGTCGTACAGACTGGAAAGTAGAAGAGATAAACTGAAGCGCTGCCTTTCACCCCACTGACCTGAAAATTCCTGTCTTGATATTGCATTCTCACGGTTCTTCTTGGTTCTTGTGCATATTGTATATCATCCGAGTTTCGTTATAATGTATACTTATTTGTCTGAGCATTTCAGACATCTAACGTCCTACACCCAACTCCTGAATTTGTTTGTCGGGTTCACATTTAGCGTTTTCATTTGAATTCATGTCGCTGCTGTGTTGATGATGTCGCTAGATATCTACTCAGCTTAGTAGATGTTATCTTCGAGGCTCTGGCACGGGCAGCAAGTTTACGCCCTGTGTGATAGGCAGCACTGAGTCACAGGCGGAGCAGACCCTGCGCCTGCGGGTTTCGACCACACCCCTCCCCCATTGCCTCTCCCTACCACCCCCTCCGTCACCAGCGCTCCCAGCGTTCGCGGACTTCCTGCCGGGACGCGCCTGCTCGGAGCATCGCTACGCCAGGAATCCCGCGAGAATGCCAGTAATTAACACGCCCCCGCCCACGCTCTGCCCCCACACCAGCTGCACGGAACACACACACACACACACACACACACACACACACACACACACACTCACGTCGATACGTAAGCGCACAGAGCATCCCGCTACGCGTGCCAGCATCAACAGCAGTCACTCACGGTTTATTGGCGTGTTTACGTGGACGTCGAATTCTTTGGCAGCGTGACAGACAGAGACCTGTGGTCATGAAACTTGATCTGTTGTATGCGTATACGTTCGTACGAGAAAAACGGGGTGTTATCGAACATGGCAAGTATCTGCTTAGACCAACTGTCTTATTTCATACGGTGCTAGATTCAGAGCTAATGATGTCTTCTGAATGGACATCAAAGCCTCTATGAAGTAAAGGAATGTAATCATTTCCACTAAGCTTTTATTTTAATTGAGTACTTTATTAAGCACTACTAGCTAGTTTTATGCGTGTGCTCATTCTCATTCACACAAATGAGTGTGAATGTATCTACTGGGTGGTTATAATTAAAGTACACTGACAACCATGAAAATCGATCTAGCACCGGGTGGTTATAAATAAAGTGTAACTGCTCACTAAGGTCTAGTGTACGGTGTAATTATCGCTTGGTAGCGAAACTTGGTAGATATGCTAACGCGTTAATACAAAACCCGTTTACTCAGGAAAAAAAGTAGTTACAATTTTGACCACCAGATGCAAATCTGACGCTGTACAGCATTTCGTCTACGTCACCAGTGCTCATATTTCACAAATTGTTTAAGTAGCGGTTAATAATAAAATCAACATTATACCTTCCTCATTTGTTTGATCTTTCCTACGCACGTCCCGTTATCAATCCATTACATATGGAATGTTTTCTATACGTCGTTCCTGCATTCACGGCGCCAGATTCGAGCTAATTTTTTCAGTGTAAATCAGTTACACATTAGAACATTAGAATATTTACCAAGTTTTGCTGCCCACGCTGCACCCCTCTGAGTAACTACACTTTAATTGTAATTATATGGTACCTCGTAAGTATAGGGTGAGCAAAATAACACTGGTCCGGGGAAAATTTAATATAAGGCTGAAGCAGCATCTACCTTTGTTAATGAACATCACAGAAGATGCTGGAAATGACCATCATTGGCGTCGATGCCGCCCTGTGGTCGTTCTATTAAACTGTCAGAGACTGTAGTAGCTCTGTCTGAGGGATGGCAGCAATAGCTTTGTCAGTGCGTGCTGTGCCTCTTGCAGTGTGTGAGGATTATTTGAGAACACCTGGCCCTTCAATTTGCCACACAAGTAAAAGGCTCAGAGATGAGGTGATTCGAGGTGGCCAAGAGACTGCATTGCCACTGCTGATTGTTCTCTTCTCACCGAACACCTCATGCAGTCGTGACAAGGTTGTCAAGGGAGCAAGTGCTGTTGCTCTGTCTTGCTGAAAATATCCATACAGACATTCACGTTCTGTGAATTGCTCCACATATGTATTAAACTGTTTCTGAACATATTGGTTAGCGTAATAGTTTGATGAAAGAATCGTGTTACAATGCGGACACTAGATATTGCTCATCAAACACCAATATTGAGAATGTGCAACTGCTCTTCACAATAATAATGATGATTTTCTGATGCATAATGGTGCCTGTTTTATGAGTTCATATACAATATAGTACTGATGAAGAGTAGGCTGAAGTTCAAGACATTAGTCAGGAAGAATCAATACGCAAAGAAGTGGGATACGGAAGTACTAAGGAATGACGAGATACGTTTGAAGTTCTCTAGCGCTATAGATACAGCAATAAGGAATAGCGCAGTAGGCAGTACAGTTGAAGAGGAATGGACATCTCTAAAAAGGGCCATCACAGAAGTTGGGAAGGAAAACATAGGTACAAAGAAGGTAGCTGCGAAGAAACCATGGGTAACAGAAGAAATACTTCAGTTGATTGATGAAAGGAGGAAGTACAAACATGTTCCGGGAAAATCAGGAATACAGAAATGCAAGTCGCTGAGGAATGAAATAAATAGGAAGTGCAGGGAAGCTAAGACGAAATGGCTGCAGGAAAAATGTGAAGACATCGAAAAAGATATGATTGTCGGAAGGACAGACTCAGCATACAGGAAAGTGAAAACAACCTTTGGTGACATTAAAAGTAGCGGTGGTAACATTAAGAGTGCAACGGAAATTCCACTGTTAAATGCAGAGGAGAGAGCAGATAGGTGGAAAGAATACATTGAAAACCTCTATGAGGGTGAAGATTTGTCTGAAGTGATAGAAGAAGAAACAGGAGTCGATTTAGAAGAGATAGGGGATCCAGTATTACACTCGGAATTTAAAAGAGCTTTGGAGAACTTACGGTCAAATAAGGCAGAAGGGATCGATAACATTCATCAGAATTTCTAAAATCATTGGGGGAAGTGGCAACAAAACGACTATTCACGTTGGTGTGTAGAATATATGAGTCTGGCGATATACCATCTGACTTTCGGAAAAGCATCATCCACACAATTCCGAAGACGGCAAGAGCTGACAAGTGCGAGAATTATCGCACAATCAGCTTAACAGCTCATGCATCGAAGCTGCTTACAAGAATAATATACAGAAGAATGGAAAATAAAATTGAGAATGCGCTAGGTGACGATCAGTTTGGCTTTAGGAAAAGTAAAGGGACGAGAGAGCCAATTCTCACGTTACGGCTAATAATGGAAGCAAGGCTAAAGAAAAATCAAGACACTTTCATAGCATTTATCGACCTGGAAAAAGCGTTCGACAATATAAAATGGTGCAAGCTGTTCGAGATTCTGAAAAAAGTAGGGGTAAGCTATAGGGAGAGACGGGTCATATACAATATGTACAACAACCAAGAGGGAATAATAAGAGTGGACGATCAAGAACGAAGTGCTCGTATTAAGAAGGGTGTAAGACAAGGCTGTAGCCTTTCGCCCCTACTCTTCAATCTGTACATCGAGGAAGCAATGATGGAAATAAAAGAAAGGTTCAGGAGTGGAATTAAAATACAAGGTGAAAGGATATCAATGATACGATTCGCTGATGACATTGCTATCCTGAGTGAAAGTGAAGAAGAATTAAATGATCTGCTGAACGGAATGAACAGTCTAATGAGTACACAGTATGGTTTGAGAGTAAATCGGAGAAAGACGAAGGTAATGAGAAGTAGTAGAAATGAGAACAGCGAGAAACTTAACATCAGGATTGATGGTCACGAAGTCAATGAAGTGAAGGAATTCTGCTACCTAGGCAGTAAAATAACCAATGACGGACGGAGCAAGGAGGACATCAAAAGCAGACTCGCTATGGTAAAAAACGCATTTCTGGCCAAGAGAAGTCTACTAATATCAAATACCGGCCTTAATTTGAGGAAGAAATTTCTGAGGATGTACGTCTGAAGCACAGCATTGTATGTAGTGAAACATGGACTGTGGGAAAACCGGAACAGAAGAGAATCGAAGCATTTGAGATGTGGTGCTATAGACGAATGTTGAAAATTAGGTGGACTGATAAGGTAAGGAATGAGGAGGTTCTACGCAGAATCGGAGAGGAAAGGAATATGTGGAAAACACTGATAAGGAGAAGGGACAGGATGATAGGACATCTGCTAAGATATGAGGGAATGACTTCCATGGTACTAGAGGGAGCTGTAGAGGGCAAAAACTATAGAGGAAGACAGAGATTGGAATACGTCAAGCAAATAATCGAGGACGTAGGTTGCAAGTGCTACTCTGAGATGAAGAGGTTAGCACAGGAAAGGAATTCGTGGCGGGCCGCATCAAACCAGTCAGTAGACTGATGACCAAAAAAAAAAATACCATGGTTGGCTGAAGCAGGCCTTATCTGGAGATATGAAAAACTGAGGATCCGGAAGTCCTATTTCACTTCACTTAGAGAGCACTAGAAAAACATCAAACCCGATAGTTTGGACGCTTTAATTCATGCCTGACATTAAATTTGTAAGGATACAGATACAGATCCTTTCTGATGTTTCGTCACGACACTCCCTTAATTCCCACTTGCACGGATAAATGGCGTTGAGAATTCGACAGACTTCGTTCCACGCTTTCCTTCACTCGAACAACTTTTTCTATTGTTCTTTTGAACTCTTTCCGGACATTTTAGTTTTTATTCGCTACAGAGCCTCATTTTTTTCAGACTTTGCTGGAGGTTTTTTCAAAACACTTCTAGTCTTTAAGTTCTTGCGCAAACAGTTCCGCAAACGTTTTCCAACAGCTATGCTTAGTATAACACTCGACAATGAAAACGCGCTGTTTTATCGCAGTCGCTAAACAAGTCTGCTCCTCTCACTGGCTCAAGCATAATGACACAGCGAAGTAATCGGGACAGACGACGCAGGTGACGTGCTTCTGCAGAAGTGTGACAGCGACCGATCAGTGCACGGAAATCACGATTTCTCTTCATTAACAGTCTTACAAATATTTTATGCTCAGTTTCATTTTACTCGCCTTCTATATAAAAAAGTCATTTGCCATGCAGAGTTACGCATGCCGCGATCGTCCATGAAAATGACCTGGGAATAAGAATCCAAAACCGCGCATTAAGAGCTGTTTACCGTTTAGCCTTATAAGCTAACAAATATCTTGGCGCATTGGAATCGCTTTCGGGTGGACGGTGATTCAAGCACTCGTCCAGCTGTCCAGGTTTAGGTTTTCTATGTGTCCCTGAAATGGCTTAAGTCATACACCAGTATGATTTCTCTGAAGAGAACATGAGCGCTTTCCTTTCCCTATCTGACATGTCCCGTCTCTAATGACCTCGTCATCGAAGGAACGCTAAATACTCATCTTTCTTCCTTCGTAATCCCAACCTTGGCCCGCTGCTGTACGCTTCAAAATACAGCCATTTCCTCTTTGCGTACGCAGAGTAAAAACACAGTTTTTAGTATCTATCAGAAATTAATAGAGCACATCGACATGGTGACGAGTAACCCGCTTTAAGCTAGTCCCTGACATTTACAGGGGTTTCCCTAACTGCAGAGATCCGGACTTGCGTTTTTTAATCCACTGAGAAGGAAGGAAGGAAGGAAGGAAGATTAGCGTTTAACGCTCTGGACCACAAGGTTTCGAATACTACAGTGATGATGAAGGAAATCGGCTGTGCCCTTTCAAAAAAGGCATCCCGGCATTTGTCTGGTTCGATTTTGGAAAGTGACGAAAAACCTAAATCTGGATGACTGGACGCGGATTTGAGCCGTCGTCCTCCTGAATGCGAATCCAGTGTGCTAAGCAGTGCGCCGCCTAGCTCGGTGGCTCTTTAAGAGCGTGCAAGGCTATAGTGATGGCGGTAGTGGCTATAGGGACTGCAAATTGGTGAACTCTAGTCATGCACCTTCAGATACGTTGGATTCAACCGTCAACGCCAGCAGCAGCTGGAGGAAGAGTAGGACTAAGACAACTGTTTTGCAGAGGAAGTTCCTATCAGATTAAAACGGTGTTTCGAACCTGAAGACAAAACTAAACCTTGACTTTCATGAGCAATGAGGCTCGTGGTTGTGGTGGTGGTGGAGGTGGGCGAGAAGAGGAGGTCGTAGTGATGATCATGATGATTAACACGCTTATGGTGGTGATATGCGAAAGTAGATTAAAAGGTATGGACAGAAATGCAAAAAATAAATTTGCGTTACCGGATGCGTTGTTGACGGGATTATGCTGTTTTTCGTAAGCGAACCACAAACTTCTCCACATATGCAAATATTTACAATTTAGTAAGCCTCCATGTGGTTCTTCATCGAGTACTATAGACATACAAGAGAATCCACACTGCTGGAATTATTTTAAAAAATTGTTGCAACATATAAGTGCGTGACAATCTTTCAATCATGGACTGTGTTTTTACAGTGTACAGAGTTTCATCAAACTCGATTCTACGCAGTGCATGTGAACAAAATTGTCTTTGCTCTGTGCTGGGAGGGGAAGCTTCTGCGCTGCTTCACAGAAACGGACACGCAGAGGTATTGAAATTTTTTGCTGTGGAAGTATGGACCCCAAAGTAAAATATGGAAGATTACATTTCGTACAGAGGCATGAAAACATTTTGCCACTTGGCACAATTTTCGTTTGCAGTGGGGAAGGGAATGACTAGCAGATACAGTAAATACTTGCTGCCTTGTACTGTACAGGATCTCCTCGAGTACATATGTACAATCGCTGAGAGGGAACAGACAACAATGTTTTATTCTATTTACTCCAAGTCCAAGACCGCACCGGCAATGCCTCGGAATACGAGTTTATCCAATGCAGTGAACACGATATAACATTTAATAGAAAAATTCCCTCCAGTATGTAATTAAACAACTATACCCAGATTCAGAAGACCAAATATTCTGGATACACTTCGGAATAAACGTAGGTAATGGCAGAGTGGGAAAGCAAAGCACACAAACGACAGACTACGGCGCAAGGGATAGCAATGACGCTGCGCCACACTAAAGGCTTCAGCTCGTGTTACGAGCGGTGCTCGTTTCTCGCTAGTTGGTTGCACGACGTTCCTTTTCTCTCTCTCTCTCTCTCTCTCTCTCTCTCTCTCTCTCTACCCTTATGGTAGAGCGGACTGTCCGAGTTCTAACGGAATGTAAAATCAGGTTCTTTTCACTTAAATAGGGAGTGTCAATTGGGAATATTTTGGAAGGGATTTCTAATTTTGAGGTTTGCCCCTCAAGCGAAGGAAACGATCCGCAAACCTCGGTGTTCAATAGAAGTAGGTGGATTAATTTTAATTGAATTGTGGAAAAATGAGTCACAGACCACAGTTTGATACGGTAGAGAATGTGTAAGTGTATTTGTTAAAATGTACACAGAGTAAAGTCAGCAGTGCACGTATTCACTGCTGGCTACGGGTGATACCATTAACGTCAACTGATAAGGTGGCCGAGACGGTCTTTTGCCATCTATTACACTGTCCAGCAACGTACTGCGGACCACATGATATCCAAATCTGCAACAGTTGATGGTTTGAATTTCCTAGGCAGTGCGGACACTAGAAATACGTTTCACATTCCTGAAAATATAAAGAAAATGTTTTTTTTCTGTGCTAGACTATGAAGATTCGATGAGTCCGTCAGTGACTTAGTACCTGATTGGTAACAAAGCTATTTAGTCCCAGAACGTTCTAGACATGTTTCCAAAATTGATATTTCATCTTCTCCGCTTTACTAACACTTTTACGGCCTGCCATATAAACCTTGTCGTTTGTTAGAATGGGTTTGCAATACTTTTTATCAAGAACACCAGCCGAAACTGTGATATTAACCTTTTATGGAAGCCTGAAAACTCTTCTCCTTTTGAATTACATATTTCCATCTTCTTTGAATGTTTAGTTTTTCCGTTTTATTTCTAATGAATGTTAAGTTTTTAAAAAAATATAAAAGTTCACCAAGGTCGAAATAGTTTTTAATTATGATCCTGGTCCTTTATTCTACTTTCATAAATTGAAAACTTACAGACTAAAACTATAAACTGTTACACATTTTTTTCACATGGTAGAATTTTCTTGTGTGATATACTTTGAAACAAGGATTTCTGCACATGGTTCTCTTGCAGCCAGTGCACTGCTGTGCTGTGTCTTTTCTTGCAGTCTTTCCTGTCTGCCTGTAACAAAAAAAAAGGATTTCATGGTTCAGGAAATGAAGAAACAACACGAGAGAACGCAACGTTTTAGCGGACGTTTTACGAAATCAGAATGAGAATTGATCACTTGACATTTGACGCAGTTCTTCTTGCACAAAGGATCGTCATATTAATCGTCATACTCACAGCCATTGCCAACAGAACCTTACTCCAGCTCATGCAAAATTTCGTCGTGCATGAAAGAGGGTGAAGCAACGTCTTTCGTTTCTTTACGTGCTGAACGAACAAGTGTCGCCCTCCAGCAGCTTGACTTCACATAAAAGACTGGCGGCAGAATACAGACGATCCAGCCCCTCAATATACGTGATTTCTTATTTAAAAGCGGAAGAAATCTTGCCCCATCGAATGAGAGGATCGGCTGTCATTGGATGGAATTGGCAGCTAAAATGTTAACACGGCATTTACGCGTGGGATATACACTATGTGATCAAAAGTATCCGGACACCTGGCTGAAAATTACTTACAAGTTCGTGGCGCCCTCCGTCAGTAAAGCTGGAATTCAATATGGTGTTGGCTCACCCTTAGCCTTGATGACACCTTCCACTCTTGAAGGTATACGTTCAATCAGGTGCTGGAAGGTTTCTTGTGGAACGGCAGCCCATTCTTCACGAAGTGTTGCACTGCGGAGAGGTATCGCTATCGGACCGTGGGGCCTGGCACGAAGTCGGCGTTCCAAAACATCTCAAAGGCGTTCTATAAGATTCAGGTCAGGACTCTGTGCATGACAGTCTATTACAGGGATGTTATTGTCTTGTAATCCCTCCGCCATAGGCCGTGCATGATGAACAAGTGATCGACTGTATTGAAAGAGGCAGTGGCCATCCGCGGATGCTCTTCAACAGTGTGAAGCAAAAAGGTGGTTAAAACATCAATGTAGGCCTGTGCTGTGATAGTGCCACGCAAAACAACAAGGGGTGCAAGACCCCTCCACGAAAAATAGGACCACACCATAACACCATCGCCTCCGAATTTTACTTTTGGCACTACACACGCTGGAAGATGACGTTCACTGGGTATTCGCCATACCCACACCCTGCCATTGGATCGCCACATTGTGTACCGTGATTTGTCAATCGACACAACGTTTTCCACTGTTCAATCATCCAATGTTTACACTTCCTACACCAAAGGAGGCGTCGTTTGGCATTTACCGGCTTGATGTGTGGCTTATGAGCAGCCGCTTGACCATGAAATCCAAGTTATCTCACCTCCCGCCTAACTGTCATAGTACTTGCAATGGATCCTGATGCAGTTTGGAATTCCTGTGTGATGGTCTGGAAAGACGTCTGCATATTATATATTACGACCCTCTTCAACTGTGGGCGGTCTCTGTAAGTCAACAGACGAAGTCGACCTGTACGCTTTTGTGCTGTACGCATCCCTTCACGTTTCCACTTCACTATCACATCGGAAACAGTGAACCTAGAGATGTTTAAGAGTGTAGAAATCTCGCGTACAGACATGACACAAGTGACACCCAGTCACCTGACGACGTTCGAAGTCCGTGAGTTCTGCAGAGCGCCCCATTCTGCTCTCTCACGATGTCTAATGACTACTGAGGTCGCTGATAGGGAGTACCTGGCATTAGGTGGCAGTACAGTGCAACTAATATGAAAAACGTATGTTCTTGGGGGTGTCGGGATACTTATGATTAGATAGTGTATCACGCGTTTCAGTAATGAAGTCATCGAAGTAGTGAGTGCATCCGTAATCAGATACGATTTTGAGTCATTATGAGTGGTGGCTTGTAGCGATATAAGCTGCTCTGCGTCGGGGTCTATCCGTCAGTTTTTTTTTCCATTTATTTGCCATTTAAACAGGGACTCGGTGTAGCCATCTACATGTATATACTTGAACCAATAAAGGTAATGTAAATTCACCAATATACAGCACCAACCCGCCTGTACTGCTTTCCATTAGTTGCGTGTGCAGTCGAATAAGGAAGAACCCAGCAACGTTTTCCGCTCACTTGTTTGCCTCGGCGGCCAATTAATGGCTATTACAGAAAGCTTCGGTCGCAACCACAGCGGCTGGAATATGGCGTACAGAAGACGTCATTACGGCTCTGTCTATCTGTAATTCATGAGCGTGCTGCTTGCAGTAATTGCTTCGGCGGCAGCCGATAGTCCGCTCCATTATGTGGAATCGAGTCGACAACAACAACAACCTAACAGCAACACGCGTCGCTCCCCTCCCCCTGTCCCTACGTGTTCCCAATTACGGAGCAGCACCTGCTGAGTCAGCTGCAGCGTGCAGCTCTGGATGTCCGCGAGCGAGAGCGAACGGAGCTCCAACCGCTGCAGCGAACCACTCTCTGCCATCACCTCGGCTTTCAAGCCGTCCTCTCAAGCAACGTGAAAACGTGCGTGGACGAGGAGCTGTGACATCACAACGTGGAATTCCACGTTACGCCACATTTCGAAGCGCGGAATGAGGAATCTGGCATGCCAGAGTTTTGCCTCGTGGAGACGAACGTGGCCAGTGAGATGCGGCATCAGATATACGTCACAAGCAGAACTTAGAAGACACGAAATTCTTTGGGATTAAACTCCGTGTTAGGTGTTTTTTTATGATGCTTTGTTATGGAAAACGTTTTTATGAATATAAGCTGTTTCCAAGCGTCAGCACAATGAGGATCTCTCGAAAACGCTTCATTTCTGATGTGTCCGAAAGAACAGACGCCACGCGTTTATATATTTGATTCGTCTCGATGGGCAATAAATCGGCCATCTTGAGTCCGGGAATCTCAAAGTAGTGAGCATGAAGGACGTGGACAGGGACTGTGGATAGGGGTGCTAGACAGAAATGTGGGTCGGCCGGGTGGTATGCCGTGGTAGTGTGCGCAGTTGCGATAAGCGCTGTGCCCGGATGGCGGAGTGGTTGACGCAACTACCTACTTAGCAAGAGATCGCGGTTTCGAATCCTTGCTTAAATGCCTGGTGCACAATCTGTATAACCCCCTCTTTCTTGGACGTTTCTGTGTTGGGATGACCGCTTATCTGTCTTCAGGTGGAGCCATTTGTGGTATGCCCTTAATCCCGGACCATTGTAAGTTTTGTAATGGGGATTTGGGTCCGTTAATACTTCATATTTGATTTAAAGGTGGTTTTCTCTCTCTTAATTGGTGACCTTTGTCCTTTATGTAGGTCCACCTCTACGACACGCTTTTTGGCAGACCTAGGACTGAAGAGGATATCCTGTATCATGCCATGTACCACAGATGCACTATTTTAACATATTTTAAGCTATTTTTACCTCAATTATGCATCTTTTAATGACACATTTTAATGTATGTACAGTGTATTTTCTCTACGAATTTCTGTTTGTTCTGTTTAGCTTTTCTTATGTTAACAACCAATAATAACACTTATTTGGTTTATAATTTTGCAGTGCCACCTGAAGATGGGACACAGGTTCTGAAAGAGGGTTGTGCTTTCGTTTTTATAAATAATTTGTACAATCGTAGCGGTTTTTATCATTGATGATGAACATCATTAGTTGTGGATGTCCCGTCAAGACAAACTTGGGTTCCTTCAGTTTCTTCAAATCGATTAAAGCGAATGTAGGATGGTTGTTCTGAAAAAGAGGTAGATGGTCGTAAGTCCCTTCATTGTTCAGTGTTAGCTAGTGCTTTCTTTCTAGGGGATGTTAAAGCTTGATCTTTCTTCCTTTCTTCCTTTTGTTATTATAGCATTAACGAAACTGGTTCTTGTCTTTTAGACTCATTAGACACACGCCAATATCATCAGTGATCACGTGCGTGTTTTCCTCAAACTGCTGATGTAAGGTGTTCATGTGTAACTTACAGAACTAGCCGCAGATACTCTCGAAATAATAATCGGTGTATCAGTACGGTGTGTTATACCCAGGAACGCCGCAGCAGTTGCATCGTTGTAGTAGACATTTTCATCTTTATTTGTCTACTAGATGACAGACCCTGCGTTGCTAGGTATTCATTTTATCAATTTTCTATTTGAAACGAGAACGAAGAGTTAACTGTGTTTTTAGCGTAACATCGAAAAAGTTTCATTTCCATGAGTCCTTGAAAACGCCATCGAAATTACGAAATAGTCTTACAAATAAATATGCATAATGTACAGATGTGTAAGTACAGTGGTCCGAACAGTTTCTGAACGCTGGGTGCAGCTGCTTTGCGAGTCGACAACGTGATATTGTAAATGACTCCGTGGCAACGCCCCTTTATAGGTCTGTAGGTGACTATTGTTTTCGCCTGCAGCTGTTTGCTTCGCAGTTGAAAGCAGTCAAAAGCGCTACCGGGGGTCAGGGATATTCTTAAGCTGACTCGACTACAGGAGTGTCTTAGTACTGAGAATAAACGTATTTAAATTTCATTTATGTTGCGGCATTTACTCCCGCATTTCGGTGTTTATGACGTCATATCTCTTGAACTATGTCTCGTACAATGATATATTTGTGTAGGCACATTCAGCGACATGTGTGGATACTGTCTGCGAAATATGTTGCGAATAGAATTAGTAGCCACAAGTAAGAAACTGAAACGTCACGCATGATGTACGAGTAAGTTATTCACACATCTCAAAGTTTGACGACTTATCTTCTGAAGTATGGTAGGCAGGTGGTTCTTATTCCGACAGCGATTGTTGCCAGAGAGTAAGTGGTATGTGTACCATGTATGGTTGAAATCAGTTCGGTGGTTTGGAGGAGAATCGGAAAATGGAAAAATAAAATGGACACACACACACACACACACACACACACACACACACACACACATATATATATATATATATATATATATATATATATATATATATATATATATATATATTAATAGATTTTTATAGATGTCTTTGATATCTGTACATATAAATTAAAGTCCCTCGCCGAGATTTCTGTGTGTATGTTTATCTTAATTTCAGGAACTACTGTAGGGATTTTGATACTATTCTCGTTAATTAATAGACTGATTCACGAGACTGTTTAATATTCAGTTGGCGTTTGGAGAGATATGTTCAGACAGTGATGGGAGCTACGAGCTGTCCACCTAGAGAGGAAGCAGTGTCTGGTAGAAAAAGCAAGCCCTCTACCACGTCGTAGCGGAGAATTGAAGCAATTGTTCCCAAATTGAACCCCGAAATTTACTGGGCTTAATGTGAATACTGGCATTTAATTTAACGGGTACGAGAGTTAACGAAAAGAAACCAAAGAACCAAATAAAAAATTTGTACTTCACAGTTCCTACTGAGTACTAAAGTCTGTGTTAAGTGAATGTAGTTACCTGGTTTTCAGTATCAGGCTTCCATCAAAAGATGGGAAGCTATAGATATCCATTCAAGAATGTGGTTTTCGTTTCTTACAGGTAGTAGCGAAAATGTGTCATATTATCAATTTAGTTGCGTAAAACTTACGAAGTAGTGGGTAGTGAGATTATTTTGTGATTCGGTAAGTTTTTCACTTTCGGTTCCTTTTTAATATTTCCTGACACATACTCTGCGTCTGTTCTTCCGCTTGTCTTTCAGTCTCTGTTTTTTTATGGCATAATTTCATCTACCTTCTGTTCCACAATTTTATCGTATTTTTCCTTCAACTAGCTTGGAGTTCATAACTTTAATCTCCAATGCAACTTGTATTAGCCACTTAGTTCCCACACTTTTTTCTAAGTACAGGGATACAGAGTCCTTATCAACGAAAATGATGTAAAAATATGAAATTCACATAGGTAACGATATCTGACGAGTCTCTCCTTTACCTTCTGCTTCTGTGACACGCTGTAACGCACGCGTAGCCAAACGTTACATGAATCTCCTGTTGCAGATGCTCATGGAGATCTGTGAGGCACAATGCCTCGAGCAGATGAAGTGGCTACAAAGTGGGAGCCGACAATCCAGTACAGTCAACCATCTGCGTATTGCTGGTGGGAACGGTCCCATATTTTTACTGGCAGCGATTCAGCCCGGTAGCTGTCACCCTTGAAATTGGACTGCAGTGGACGAGGCTGCCCGTTGATTTGTGTTGAGACAGGGCATTCCTACTGTGTACAACACAGTTCAAGGATCTCCTTTTCCAAATCCCTTAATTTCTTTCCTACCCACCTTCCTTCCTTCCTTCCTTGACTCAGAGTACTGCCCTGCAGCATCACCCTCGGGCTCGGCGATGTTTCAAACAGCAAGGAGTCGACACACAGAAAGAAAGGCCAGATCTCAGGTCATGTCAGGTATAATGTGGTTCAGTGATGTCACATTGACACCAAAGTTCACAACAGTTATGCCCGATGTCACCGAGGATGTGTTACACGATGGGACGGTCGTCACACCCTCCTTTACCCATATTTCGCCTCTTCTTTTCCACCTCCACGTGGAGGCTAAAACGGCGACGTCCATCGTTGAAATCACACGGTTTGCTTACAGATAGCCGAGGAAAACACACTGCCACTTAGAATCGAATCGACAGGAAAAGGTCTCAGGAGGCTCATATAAAGGGCATCAATCAAACCACCCCGCCATTGTGACGTTTATTTTAAAACATTTCGCTGTCGAAAACCACAATTCGCAGTGCGATGAGCAACAGAATGACATTATTGACAATTCTGAGATCCAGCAAAGAATTCACTCCTTCGATAAGGACAAAGTGGGCAACAATGCACCGAACACCCCTCCCCCTCCCTGCCCTGTGATGGCACCCCTGATGGAGTGCAGTGCGACCTTGCTCTGGTGAACAGTGTGAAACGACTAGGGACTGTTCAAAACCATTTGACGAAATCTGAACACGATCGAAATCTGCAGAGGGTTGCTATGTTTCTTCAGTACTCCTGCTTTGCACCATCCTGGGACGTGATCACAGAGGGTCGCGCCATTGACTCATGTGTGAATAAAACTGCAAAGGATCCCTCCAAGATCACCGCGTTTGGAAAGATGCACTGTTCCATCCACCCACGTTTGCTGAGCTCTGTAAAAATCTATGTGCATAAAGAAAACCCATGACGAGAGTCCTAGACGCCTGCATGAAGGCAACCTCTTCGCACCTCTCTGATCCTGAATGTCCACTACCAGCACTACCACGCGCGTAGGACGCCCTCACGGCTTTTTTGTGTGCATAGCAAGATTTTTAAAGTGGTCAACAAACGTGGAAGGATGACAGCGACGGTGTTGTCGAATTGGGGCTTCTTGGAGAGATCAGTTGCCGTTTTATTCGCCCAAGTGTCGATATCGCACCTCTCAGTGATCACGCCACAGGTGTGTGCGAAACATGAGGGCTGAAAAACCATAAGAACCCTTCGCTGTTCCGGATCGTGTTCATATTTCGTCGAATCGTTTTGGACGGTCCCTATTCATAGATCAGAGCAAAAATAGCGGCCGTGTTGCACTCCAACTAGAAGCGATTACGTTCAAAGATTGTCGAGAACGTCGCCCTGTTGCTCGTCACACTGCTGGCTGACCCATTCGAGCGCAAAATGTGTGGAAACCAAAGCCTCGAGGGAAGGGGTGCTTTCACTAACGCTCTTTACGCCACCCCGTGAGTTATTTTTGTGTCGATTCTGAGCGGCAGTTCGTCTGGAATGATTTCCTTTGCCATCCGTAAGAAATCCGCGTGATTTCAGCCGTGGGTCTCTCTGTTCGGGCCCGCATCGCAGGGGCGTCATAAGAAGAGGTAAAATGTAGTTAAGTGGAACTGCGATGAAGTTCTTATCGTATGACATGTCCACGGTGGCCTTGGGCAGAACTGTGGTGAAATGTGGTGCCCAAGTGACATCACTAACCTTGCTTACAACTCACATGACATTCTGAGTTCTGCCCTCCTTTCCGCATGAGTCGACACTTTGGTGGTTTGAAGTATTGCCAAGCCAAAGAGAGCCACTTTTATGCGCCATTACGGAGGAAGTTTGTAGTCTCCACAGAGTCAAATTTCAAACTTCTACGTCGGATGGGAAACAATTAACTGTTTAGCACAGTGACGTTGTGAATGTTTGGGGGTATCTCCAGTTTGCTTACAACAAAGGAAAACCGCCTGAAAGCTTGTCTGGTCGGGAGAGTTGAACAATTTTTTTATTTATTTCCTCGATAATATTAGACCTATGGTGGTTAGTATATCTATTAATGTGGTTAAGAGAATAAACTCGATGATTTGCTCTACACGTAGTGATTTTTTTATCGTCCATCCCTGTCTCGAGAGAGTAGAGGGATGGGGGAGGGGGGCTGGCGGTTGTAGAACTTCGTTCTTTTCAACCAAATATCACAACAGGCTGAAAGTAGAGGCAGAGGGAAACCCAGTTAGAAATATTTGGGTGGAGACTTGCATTTCCGGCATTCGCGTGATCAAAAACCATTGTTTGAACCAAGAAACTGGAACCATCTTAATTTATTTCTGGAACTCTGTTGTCCGTTGTTCCAGACAGAAGTCAAAATTTATGTGATTGCGTATGTGTACATGTGTGTTGTACGTTGTATCTTTTGTGTACTTATGGCGACCTACATTTGATCATAGTTTTAAGGGAGATGACCAAAATCTAAAATTGGTTTTAAAGGAGAGATAGTCGCAATAAATTTCAAGTGCTCGGCTACATCTCATTTCCTTGGAACGGGTAACAATAGAGATGTAAATGTAAAAGTACTTGCATATGTTGCTTACTTTTACGCTATTATGTTATACGGGACCGTAGTTTGGGGTAACTTCACAAACCGACAGGAGAGCTTTTAGAGCGCAAACGTGCGTAAGAAGACTCAAAATGCATTGAAAGAACTGGATGTACCAACTACTGCTTCTCACTATATACATTCCTTAAAGAAATTTGCCGTAAGTAATATGTCTCTTTTTGCAACCAATAGCTAAGTACACACTATCAGCACTAGAAATAAAAGCGATCTACACAAAGACATGAAAGTACTTACCTTGGTCCAAAAAGGGGTCCAATATTCACGGACACACATTTTCAACAAGTTGCCAGAGCTATTAAGAACTTAGTTTCAGTCGAAGTACAGTGTAAACAGAGTTCGAAATTCTTTTTGGTGACCAACTCCTTCCACACCAGAGATGAATTGCTTACTTCACAGGAACCGTTAGACCAATTTAGGGTAAGATGTCCACTATATTTCATTTTTTAAAATACTTGGTTTCATTAGTCAAGTAATTAGGCATTTTTCTGTATGAGAAATGTATTAAAAGTGCATATTTATGTTTCCTTCTGTCATTGTGTTGTTTCTGTAAATGTTAGACATATCGGTAGTACTTCGCGCGATTAATATTTATAACAGTGATCAATGAAAAACTTTACGGGAGAAACAGGCGGTAAATAAAGGAGCTGGGAGGATTAAAAGAAATCTTATAATACAGAAGATTGCAGGAAATACTGGAGAGTTGGTCACCATGTGCTTGGCTGCCTGTAGCTTAGAGTTATTTACTTATCCATTTTAGAAAAACACTCGTGTCTGAAGCAGCTTTTGGAACACGTAGCAGTTAGCATTAGAGCGAAAGGCAGCGGTTGGACTGTTTTGGGTTTTGAAATGAACGATGACAGTTACGGACAGCGTCGTAAGTAATTACGCTCATACACGTGGTATTTTACGAGACCCAATGTAACAGTCGTTGCACTTACTTGATGCCGATCTCGTAAACAGTCTCTGAGATTGCTGTCAAATTAAAAAAGTTTTTCCTGAGTTATTATTTCTATGATTTCTCGGATGAATGGCTCGTAGTTTCTGCTTTTGTAATTAACTAGAAAGTAAAATGGTGACGTTTAAATGAGGGACTTTACTTTGTCTTAGCCAGCTGGTAGAGAGTAAAAAGATGTAGAAGAAATAGTGGTGAGGAATCCTGTGGCAGCGTTCTTAATTGCACATAAAAGCCACCGCTAACAGCCTCACTAAAAGAGCAGCCAGTCACCAGCAGCTGGGGCAGTCGCTGTGAGGAGCGCCACTAAGGAGGTGTCAGTCGGACTGTTTGTTCATAGCCATCGTCATGCGACTAAGTGCCTATTGTACCTGCTGCCAGTGCTCTGGTGATTCATAATATGGTACAGTTGAGCCACTTTGGAATGTTAACGACATGAGGGGGAGGAGGGGGAATTTCTCTTAGTTTTGTTTACGAATAACTGGAAAAGTTTCATTACTAAGAAGAACTATTTTGAATTTTCAACAGCTTATTTTCTCCGTGAAAAAGCTCATTGAAATCTATCAACTTATTGTCAGTTTACTGGAAATTGCCGTGTGGAACACGAAATTGGAAATTTGCATACTCGCCAAATACGTTCAGTTAGTGGATGTCGCTTTCAGAGCAATGCACACACACACAGACAGACAGACACACACACACACACACACACACACACACACACACACACACACACACACACACACACAACTACCTATGTTCGTGGCTACTACAGTTCAAACAATTTCAACACGTTTTTCACAAGATTTCACAGTACTTTCGCCATTTGCAACCTTACGACAGATGCAGTGACGTGTTGTCACTTCACTACCACTTAGTTTGTCGATTTTCATGAATGTTGTCTGTGTAAGGACATCGTTATGGATCGAAAAATATTCATGCATTAATACGCCACGATGTACAGATACTTTGTAAAGCTTTATCCACCATACAAGGAGAACACTTACTACACACGGAAATCGTACTGAATGCCTTCTGAGAAAATTATTTTGCACAACTAGTTCAGGAGCTCACTTGAAGTGTAAATGGTTGCGAAAAAATACCTGACCTCGTAGCAACAAACAACCCAGGCCAAATAAGTGGCATCACGACACGTAAGGTATCAATGACCTCAAGGTTGTTGTAGCTAGACTGAATACTGTAAGATCCAAACCCACCAAAAATAAGCGCAAAACACATCTATTTAAAGAAGTTCCTTGACACTATACTAAGAGACAGTGTAAGCTTAGACCACGTGTGGTTTAAATCCAAAGAAATAGGGTAAACAGCAATTGAGGGATACATACCGAATAAATTAATAAGAGAGGTTACTGATTCTCCACGGTACACAACACAGTCCAGAACACTGTATCAGAAGCGACAAAAAAATGCACGCCAAATTTAAAAGAATGCGAAAACCTCAAGATTGGTGACGTTTTACGGAAGCTTGAAATTTAGCGTGAACTTCAATGAGAGGTGCTTTTAATAGTTCCCATAACGAAACCCTGTGTCGAAATCTGACAAAAGAAAAAATCCAAAGAGAATCTGGTCACATGTAGAGTACACGCTATCAGTTCCTTTACTGCACGATAACAATCATGATTTTATTGATGACAGCGACACTATACCAGAGTTACTAAACAGGGTTTTCCGAAATTCCTTCACAAAAGAAGACGAAGACAATATTCCACAATTGGAATCAAGAACAGCTACCAACATAAGTAACATAGAAGCAGATGTCCTCGGCGTAGCGAAGCAGCTTAAAAAACTTCCGGTGAAGATTGTATACCAGTCCGGTTCCTTTCAGAGTATGCTGATGCAATAGCTTAATACCCAGCAATCATATACACCCAGTTATTCGCAGAATGATCCGTAGCCAGAGAATGGAAAGTGGCTGAAGTCACACCAAAACAACCCAAGAGAGGAAATAGGAGTAATTCGCCGAATTACATATCCATATTACTAACGTCGATTTCCAGCAGGATTTTGGAACATACGAGTATACTGTGCTCGAACGTTATGAATCACTTCGAAGAAAACGATTTATTGACAAACAGCCAACACGGATTCAGAACATGTCGTTCTTGTGGAACACAACTAGCTCTTTATTCTCACAAAATAGTGAGTGCTATCGGCAGGGGGCATCAAGCTGATTCCATATTTCTAGGTTTCCAGAAGGCTTTTGATGCCGTTCCTCACAAGAGACTTCTAATCAAACTGCGTGCCTGTGGAGTATCACCTCAGTTGTGTGACAGGACTCATGATTCCCTGCCAGATAGGTCACAGTTCATAATAACTGACAAAAAACCATCGAGTAAAACAGAAGTAATATCTGGCGTTCCCCATGGCAGTATCACAGACCTTCTGTTGTTCCTGATCTACTTAGAAGATACAATCTGAGCAGTGTTCATAGATTGTTTACAGGTGATACTGTCATTTACTGTCATCGAATGTCATCTGGTGATCAAAACGAATTGGAAAATGATCCGCTTGATTTCAGTTACACGATAAATCAAACAGATTCAAAGGCTGTAAACTCAAATACCATTACGAATAATTGAAATGCCACGCGGGATTAGCCGTGCGGTCTCAGGCGCTGCAGTCATGGGCTGTGCGGCTGATCCCGGCGGAGGTTCGAGTCCTCCCCCGGGCATGGGTGTGTGTGTGTTTGTCCTTAGGATAATTTAGGTTAAGTAGTGTGTAAGCTTAGGGACTGATGACCTTAGCAGTTAAGCCTCATAAGACTTCACACACATTTGAACATTTTGAATAATTGAAATAACAACGATCTAGTAGATAATGTTGTGGGGAAACCAAAGCAAAGACTGCTATTTTTTAGCAGAACACTGAAAAATGTAAAGGGATTACTGAAGACACTGCTTACACTGTCTTGTCTGGAGTAGCGCTGTGCGGTGTGCGATCTGTGTAGATAGGACTGACGAAGGACATCGAGGAAGTTCAAGGAAAGGCAGCTCGTTTTGTACTATCGTGAAATAGGGGAGGAAATGCTGTGGGTATGATACACGAATTAGGATCGAAGGCGTTTTTCACTGCGGTAGGACATTCTCATGAAATTTCAAACTTTCTCATCACGGGGTGAAAATATTTTGTTGGCGTCCAGCTACATAGGGAGAAATGGTCATCACAATAAAATGAGAGAAATCAGAGCTCGCACGGAAAGATTTAAGTGTTTTTTCCGTGCTGTTCGAGAATGAAACGGTAGTTGTGAACTGCAGATTAATCATGTAGATGTAGATAGAAGGTACTGAAATACCTATCGAAATAGAGCATTTGCCACTTCTATTACTGTTCACTCTCGCTCGGACCTATATAACTTTTAAACTTGTGCTTTCAGTTTTTCGCCACGGCATTAGTTTTGTGATTACAGCATACTGCATTGTTCTAGACACTAAGCGCGTACTAGCAACTGAGGACCTCTATTAGAGCTGTTTGCGTATCATTTCTGTTATGTACTTTAATGATCCAAGTTTCAGCCGGAGATCGAGGTAGATCTCAATTGCGGGAAGCCATTTCCTGCAGTATTTAGAGGGATACTTACTAAAAGAACATAGACTCTAAATCATGACGATTGCGTAATGTAGACAATAAGATATAATGCAACAACAGTCCCTTCCTTTTGTTTACAGTTTAACAGGGTACTGTGCATGTACGTTTTTTTAAGATCTGAAACGACAGTGTTAAGTACAGACACTAATGCAATACGCTAATCATTAGCCAAGTCTGGACGATTTCCTGCCGTTAGCAGTCGGTGTTTGAGTACGACTGACTACATTGATTGTGTGCCAGTAATCGTACAATACAGAGTCATCGGGTAGACCGTGGATTTCAGGGCAATAAACTGGTTGTGGAAGGTGCTACCAGTGTCGTTAACATGTATGTGTCCTGGGTATTTAAACATGATCCTGTAGAACAATTTTTTTTAAGTTATCGGCTTCCGGGACATGCATATACAGCCATCTCAGTAGTGGACTGTCAGTTATGACGATACGAACGGGAGGACAACAGAACAAAACACCCAGTTCCCGAGTGGAGAAAATATCTGACCCGCCAGGGGATCGAACATGGGCCCCTTCTGTTAGCAATCCGCCGAGCTGACCTCGCCGCTACCGAGTAGGACTTACAGAGCTATTGAAAGGTGCTCTCATAAGCTGCAGATTACACTCTGTAAATTAGTTGTATTTAGGATTTTTACATTTAATCATCGTGTGGTGTTGCATCCAATTTTCTATATTTATTTAGACATAGTATCATGAAAAATAGCCAAAATACATCTCCTTTTTTACGCCACAAATATACATATTTATTTAATGTGCAGTATACCCTAAAATGTTTAGTATAGGAAATTTGTTAACAAACTGTACATTCATGAAGTCAAGAATCATTTGATCATATGAAAAACTTACGCTGCTAAATTTCAATAAATATCAGTTCACAAACTACTAAATTAAACCCAAAGAAACTTAGGAATTTTATGTTTCTTCCTACAGTTTATTATAAAAATTAACAATCATACAAACAGTCCATTATTTTATAATGAATAAAGAAAATAACATCAGGTACCCCTAGAGTACATGACCTACAGTAGGCCAACTGTAAAGACTTTTACGGTCATTAATGTCTGTACTGACATTTTGCAGAACTTCTGATCAAATTATAAATCGGCTACGTGCTTCGGCGTGGCTTTTCGCTTGTAAGTTAGACCTGGAACATGCCTATCAAATGTCCAGCAGTGGTCTGTCATCTGGAGGCCAGTTCCCCGTATAATCATCTCCATGACTGCAGTATCTTGACTGAATCGCTCACCATGTTCGACGCCAACTGCTTCATAGTTTGAGGAATAAATCGAGGTGGACATGACGCAAGTGTATTTCAGAGGGACGTTACAGGCAAACTTTTCATGACAATAGTTCTCCAACAGACTCCTTATAATTTTGCGATCTCTTATTTCCTACGAATTTGGAAAAAAAAAAATTTTAACTTCTCACCGCCATGTAACATTTCAGTAAACTGCTTGTTCCCCGAAAAGCTCCCGAGCCCATGGGCCAGTGAAGATACCCTCTGAGACATTTGATTTGCGGAATCGTGGGAAAGTTCCTTCAGGTGCTTATAGATCTCAACTTCGTGCCTGACTTTCTTCACATAATTTTTCGTATGTTATATAAATATCACTTTAGAAAAGAAACACAAATTACAATCACTACCGCCTACAATAGTAAGTGAAGTAAGATGCTTAGTAATGGTTTACTTTCCTACATTGTTTCATCCTTTACATATTTGACAGTTATATGTGTGTTAACAACAAATTTCTTTTATGGATAAAAACCTTTGTAAAACAGTTTCAAAAAAGTTTAAGTTTTATTTGCGGTATTTGTTAGCTGCACAATGGAATTGGTAAGAATTACATTTTCACTATTGCACACTGTTATTAGATACTGCCATAAGAACAGGTATTCTCTTTGTTAATAAATTTTAGTGGAAAGTGGCTCTTTGTTACGTATAAGGAGCCTGTTCAGATTGTTTTTAAATCCTTGCTCTTTATATTCATTGTAATCATTTCTCGTTAGTCAAGAGGAAGGAACGACCTCTTTATCATGAGCCACACAGACATTCTGGTAATAAAATCCATGAAGCTACATAAATTTAGTCACGGTAACACTGTCAAAGCAAAAAAGACGTTATGTCATTCTAACCTGAAAAAGGACAGCTATAATTAGTATATTTTTGTCTTCCAAATAGCGAAAGAGACGGATTGCTTTTGTTACAACCAAACCTCTCTTCATTATACATGGATGCCACTTCAAGTGTGTGCGTTTTGTGTCACAAGACCTGTAAGCTTCCAACAGTGTAGTGTGATAGGATATGGGATTCATATTGAGTGTTAGCTAGATCGAATACGATAATGCTTACTAGCTTACACACTGTATCAGTGAAAGAATATTAATGTTCATGTTGAAACATATTTAATGCAGCAGGTAATTGAATATTATTTTGAAAGAACACAGGAAATTGTTAAGAACTGGGTTGAGGGTAATGATACTGGTGTTTCTTGCTGCCCTGATTTCATACGAATGGAAGCGTACCGCATTCACCTTGACCACTGAGTTCCACTCGTCCTGCAATGTAGATAACGCTATCGCCGCTGACTGTGTGACTGAGACTCAACTTCTTGCGACACAAGTTAAATTCCTTTGCGCGCAGTGAACACTATCGTCTACTAGAATGTCAGTGCTATGCAACAAGATCACTAACTTGAAAAGAAACAAGATCACTAACTTGAAAGGAATTTGGTACTGAGTTGTTCAACAGCGCATACCACACCATCCACGGTTCTGAAATTCTTGTCTCAACAGGATGAAAATTGTCATTCATAGATTAAGAGCTGGTGATACGGATACCTACAATGTGAAGCTCCTGCTGTACTTAATACGTTCTCCGATGTGCTTATTACTATTTAGTTGATGACGGTATTTTATATCGATATGTTAATTACTATTTAGTTGATGATGATATTTTGTACATTTTAATAGAATATATGTGGGAACAATGAATAAAGAGCAAAACAAGCGAATGAAGTTCTGAAATCTTTCCTGTCAGTACTAAGTTCGTTGAATAATGAAACAGTAAATGTATTTAATTTATAAATTTATTCGACCACAAATTCTAAACCTGCTTTCTCGTGTCCCTAAAACATGTCACAAATTTACAGTTTTCATGCTTTGTAGTTATGCATACTGTTTCGGAATACATCAACTTAGATAAGAAGCAATGCTGTTAACAAACACAATTAATATTTAGTAATAATAATAGCGAAACAAAACGAAAGTGAATTGGCTGTCAACAGTATTTTTTGCATCAGTTTTTACCAGTTTTTTTGGTATTACTCGAGGTTTGTCAAGCACGTACCACCTGTAAACATATTAGTAGTAACATATACTACTACACACGTTTCTGCAGGAATATCTCGACATTCCTCGACTCCACTTATCCCTGACTGGGTTGTATTCGAGACAGCTAATCTTACAGTTTTTATTTTTTATTTTTTACACTGTACAATATCATTTAGTTATTATGTTTCCACTGAGGAAACAACGTTACCTCCGTCCTTTTCGCTTGGGTCAGTTATTTGAATCTACTGATTTTTGGTCAATATTCGCTGTGCCCACTTGACCTAAAAGATTTATACCGAGTCATCTCAACTAGATCTCTCTTTGGAAGCATTTCTTTGACAAATTCTATATCTTTCGATTCCAATGGTCCAGTATGTAAGGTAATGCTACTAAGTTTACCACAAGTATTTGAAAAATAATGGAAAATATTATTCCACTTGATATGCTGGGATTGCAGTAGTCTTGTTAGACAGCATTAATTGCTTGGAGAAATTTTGTAAGGCACATAGAATATTCCAGTACTATTTTTTTCTGAAAACGATTGATTACTTTGTTCTCATCACCTTTCGAATTGTACATAGTTTTACAATTAGTAGTAATGTATGCGTTAGCCTTTCTTCAGATCTCAATTTCCGAATTACCCATACGTTGCTGCTGTTTTCCTTTTCTTTTTTTCTTTTTTTTAGCTTGTGGCAGATAACTTCCTACGATTTTTGGTTTCAAAAATACAGTCAATTTCGATAATGTAATGGCCCTCGTCTCTATTCTTGCAGAACTCCGAAACTTAAGCAAACTTTTGACTCTATACTGGTGATATTTTGTCGCGAGTCTTCATTTCCTGCCTGGATAAAATCAAACGTAAATTTCACATCTACAATAAACTTATGTCTTAAGAAGTCGTGAAGATATTTGTCTGGGGTGTAGTGTTGTATGGTAGTGAAACGTGAACAATAAGCAGTGCAGACAAGAAGAGAATAGAAGCTTTCTAAAGATCGAATAACGAATGAGCTAGTACTGAATCGAACTGAGTAGAAAATAAAATTTATGTCACAAATTGAGTAAAATAAGAGATCGGATCATTGGCCCATCTAGAGGCATCAAGGAAGTGTCAATATAGTGCATGTGTGTGTGTGTGTGTGTGTGTGTGTGTGTGTGTGTGTGTGTGTGTGTGTAGGTGAGTGGTGGTGGGGAGGTGGCGGGGGGGTGGAATTGTAGAGGGTGAAGTAGTAGCAATCACTTCTGCTTGGAGTTTCTTTTTAATTCACGTGTTACCTTTTATGGATGCCTGTTCGTAGTGGACATATCTAGAATATTTATTATTTGTCTCAAAGTTTTGTTTATCTATCAACCTTTGTATTTACTGCTAGTTTCAGGCCTGGTAAAAAGTTCTGTCCTAATAATTTGATGTATGAAGAAAACGAATCGCTCGCTATTAGAAGAAAGAATTTAAGGAAATCCGAAGTTCTGTCCGAAGTGTAAGCAATAGTTTCAGGTTTCAGATCCTAAGAATATGAGAAAGTATTTCAGCACATAACGAATATTTACAGTTTTTTGTTAGCAAGAATACGGGAAAGCATTTGAGCAGCGTCCTCGTAATCTATAGTAAACTAATTTGTCAGAATTTATTCATTAAATTAAAACTGGCGTGGTATCTTATACGCAAACAATATTTTAAAGACTACATCATCTTCATAAGTCGTCGGAGCCTGTCACAGTGGCGTACTTCAAGAGAATTGTCTCTGTTTTCAAGCTACTAGACGAGGCATGAAAATCGATAGGAAATTATTATTGTTACTATTATTAATATTATTATTAGAACTATACTACTATTACTGTATAATTATCATCATCACCATCATCAGTGGACGACTCAGAGTGCTGTATCCACCTTCTTTATTTGTATCACTTTTAATATTAATACGTAGTGTGACCTCAAATGTTCGTGTAAACTGTAAAGATACCGAAGAAGGATTCTGAAACGAGGCCCTAAGCACAGACTTAATCTCCTAGCGCAGGGGTTCGCAAACTTTTCCACTACGGAACGCTTTGACAGTCCAAGTACTTTGATTGAACACTTTGTTTATTTTGAAGATAAGTAAAATTTTCAAAATAAGAAAAACAAATTTTGTTCACTGATTACTTCAATTTGAAATCATAAAATTTTAAAACAGTAATTAATATTGCCAAAATGTTAGAAACAACGGCATGTTAGTAATAGTTTTTTGCGGAGCTCTCACTCACGTCCCGTGGGAACACAGTTTGGGGACGCAACTGTCGCTTTTGGAAGAGGACGATACATTTTTAATTAGGAGTAATAGTAACAAGAATAACTTCTTGCCTAAGTACGTTCGTTGATATTCGCCGAAGTTGCCATACAATTCTTCGCCGTTGTAGAATGCGTCGTGTTATAAACTGTTGAACCAACGCTTTCGCCACAATTGTGAGTGGCTTCCATGAAGGTATGACAAAGGACGTTTGGAATAGTGACAAAAACGTTGATTCATCAATTTGCGATACGGAGCCATTTACGACATATATAAAATTTAAAACATCGTCTTAGATTTTTAAACCATACTCCCTTCTGTTTACGCTGTGGGTGTCATTCAGCTGATCTTCTAACATTTTCTTATTTTCTGCCGGAAGGTAGCGCTGACAGTTGCTCTTGTACTTATATTCCTTCTGAAATTTTTCTGTCACATATTTCATTGCCTCTCTGACATAACAATAGCCAGAATCTTGAATTTTACTCCCCTTAATCAAGTTTGTCTTGCTCCCCACAGTAGTTATTATTTACTTCACTTGGCACGATTGAGGTCTTCACATAATTTCTTACATCCAATCAAGCATCCTTGATAAGTTAACATTGTAATAAGCATAGAACGTGATGAGTCAGTGATGGCGATGGTGATGAGTATATGGTATTATTGATATTACGTTAAGCAATTCCTGTATTACTTTCATGCAGAATATAAGTTATCACATCGAACAGATATGTATGGGGTAGTTAAAGAAATAAAAAAAATTGTAGAGAAGATGTCACAGGTCCAGGAAAGAGCGAGAAATAAATTGCTAGGTACGAGGAGAGCGTGGATAGTTTCGATGCCTTCAATATTCCCGGAACATTTGAGGTTAACGACTTGCGTGGATCATCTTGGACTCTGGTGTCATTGTTCCCAGAAATTTACCAAAACAGTTCAAGCATACTTAGCAAGAGGCTGAGCTGGTATGTATATTGAAACGAAGCTGTTTTACTAACTTCTGCATGCTGCAATACACGCAGTAATAGGTTGATACTGTGTAGGGAAAACAAAGGGGGGGAGGATGAATTAAATTATACTCACATGAAGTTATTTCACTAGCTTTTGTATGTGACAGTATTTTACGGTTTCTTGGAGAGAAGAGCGGAAGTATGTTACAGGGCCCAGGTACACACATCAATAGGTTGGAATAGTACCGCAAAAGAAAGACGAAAAATAAAACTATTGCACTTGGGGGCGGGAGGGAAGGGTAAAAGTGGAGAAAAATTTATTACATTACTCATTTAAAAACAAATAACTTATGGGAATGCTGCTGCGTGACATCGTCGACAACAGCCTAAATTTCGACAGGAGCACATTTGGCATTTTCAAGACGTGACTGCCAGTTGTGCCTTGAAAATGGCAGGTTGTGCTCCTCTAAAAATATCGGCGGTTCTCGACGATGTCACCCGGCTGCATTCCCGCAAGTTAATTGAACATTGTAGGCGCCGGGCGGACTTCTAGTCCCACATTTAAAAATGGTTCACGTTTTTAAGCCGTAATGTAGATCCATTACACAGAAATACCAGCCTACTACCTAGTCTTCACTGGTTTCACTGTTACCTTCACTGTTTCATCACTGTCCCCATTGACATCCAGGATACCAGATCGCAGCACTTTTTCAACCACGTCTCTTGATTTTTTTGTGAGGGAAGAGGAGGAGGGGAGGGAGAATATCTGGAAGGAGACTTCCAGTTCCGGCAAGCGCCTGACAACTAAAGGAAATCATCCTAAAATCGTGGTCGGACTGAGGGAGTGGAACTAGTTTAACTAATTTCTGAGTGTGTGTATCTATAAATATGTGATTTTGAAAGCTTCTATATTCGATGTACTTTTTGCGCAACAACTAAGTGCGAGTGTGAAATTTATATCATAACTACTCCGTCTTTCGACGTCACCACTAAATGATGAAGACTAAATCTTACTCCTTATTTGCAGAAAAATTTTCCTGTGGCGTAAAGCAGCGGAAAGGTGAGCACGATAACAGTCACTGCCTGAAGGACACCTCAAAAATTAAAGACAATTTGCTACATTTCGCCATACATCTTCATTAATCATTGTTCAACTATTTGTTCATTGTCACGCGATCGTATAAAAGAAATGAAATCGTTATCACAAATGTCGTTAATTTCTCGACTGGTTCTTCACTTTTAGCGATAACGGATGTTTTTAAAGATATGTTTTCCCAACAGCGATTTCACTTTCAAGGTTAATCCACAAGTAAAAGTAATCGATATTGCTTTCAGAGAATCTGTATTTTCTCACCACGCGATAATAGTCTCACTACAGGTACAATAAACGTAAAATACATTCAGTTTATTTGCTTTTTGTGGTAATAATTTACAGAACGTAAGAACAAAACGCGAAAATGAATTCTACACCGTAACAACTTCAGAGTTTACAGTATCTAATAACTACAGATTTTCTCCTACATTAAGTAAACAGCTAATATCCATAACACAGAGCCGGTTTGAATCACATTACTAAGATTTACGTAACACAGACCACATGTATATGCTGTTCCTGCCTTCTTGTTAATAAAGTGTAGAAAAAGGGCCGTAAATAAAGTGCAAAATGCGGTAAAACGCATTGGTGCTTTTCAGGTTACAGTGCTACCTTACATACAAAGGTTAATTTCCAAACATTAGGCAGATTCAGGCCTGGTTTGAAGCATCAAGAAATACAACTGAAATTTCGATGGTATGAGGTCGCGCACATAAACTACATTCTGATATTTTGTGGTCGAATTTTAGATAAAAGTGTTGCTTGTATTCGGCCCAATGCAGTGTTTTGACAGGAGCTTATAACACCACCCCACAACTGTGTAAGTCGTTTGCTGTTATTTCACTAAGTTTTGACCGTGATCGTGGTTCTAGTGGTTTTCATGGGAAATCTGAAGTTATTTATTCTTCTCCAGAACACACCACAGCGATACACAAAAAAGTGGGATCATGAAACGTTTATGTTATGTCACACAAAGCTGTCGTTACGAGTTGTAGCAAGATAAAATTACAGTCACCTGTCAAATCTGGCAAACATTTTAGTAAACAAGGTTACTGTAATCTTTACATCCAAAATTTTAATAAATACGTTATTTTCCCCTCACTGTTTCACGAGGAAACTGTTCCATGGAATCAGCTTTCGGTTATATTATTAATTTGGCCTTTTATTTTGGGGTGTTATTTAACAAGCAAATCACTGCCTCACAATAGCGAAATTAACCTCATTCTGAATAAAGTAACATCACTGATTGTGAAAGTTAACATGCAGGCCTCCGTTCTTTACATTTATGCTCTATTTGTGTATCTGTTAATTTCCTATTTATCTTGAATGTTTGTTGAATAGCACTGTCAGAATCAAGTTATTTTATACTAATACGTAACTGAAACTGAAATTTTATGCAGTTCAAATTGTTTCAGTACCACGTCGGAACTCAGTGGAAACCTTCTTAGTTTTGTTCAACCATTAATTATTTCTCCAGCATTTTACTAATCTCTGACAGCCTTCGTTACGATAAATCAAAGTTTTCTCATAGTTGAAAAACAGAATTATTCCAAAAACATCGTTACTATCATCACCAGTTCGTAGGATTGTAGTACTGATTACGTAAGTTAGCAATAATTACATTTTCTTTCAGATACTGGTATTAGTGCGTGGAAGAAAGGAAGAAAAGAAGACTGGGGTTGAACATCTCGTCGACATCAAGATCACTAGAGACAGAGTAAAAGTTCGGATTGTTTCGCGGATGAGGAAGGAAATCGACCGTGCAACATCTTGACTTTCACGTAGAGCGATTTAGGGAAATCACGGAAAATCTAAAAGTGGATGGCCAGATGCGGATTTGAACCAAACTTTGTCTTCCGGAATACGAGTCCTGTGTGCTACCACACTGTAGGGCTTAGACGTTATTATTATTATTATTATTATTATTATTATTAGTGACATTGGCTGCTTGAAGTCTTTCAATATCTGTCAGTTCAGACGTAAGGCGTCCAGCAATCGAGTGATTTTCAAGTAATAAGTATAGTGCTCATACATTAAGTTGGTTGATTTTTAATTTGGGTGCAGAAAATGTCGCTAGAGAGAGGACTGATGCAGAGGAATCATATTTTATAAAAGAGTGTCTGCGCTCAGTGTGAGTTGTTAGCATTGTTTATGGGAAAGACGGGTAGGTAGTACTCACGATGCACTGACAATTGGTTCATCATTCCATGGCAAAAAGTTGTTGGAAATAAGTAATACCACTTGTCTCACTGACTCATAACTTCGTAGTTTAATAATACACCTACAAACACTACATATCAATTATCATCGTTTTTTTTTAAAAATGGTGGGGACTTCTCACCAATATCTGATCACACTGGGTTTCAATAGTCTCAGTGTGGTCAGAAATCACTGGTCGAAGATATATTTTAGGAATCAAACTAGGATCCTATCACAGGGAATACGAATTGAATACATAAATGTCTTCCTACACATGTAAATTCCACAATATTCCCAAAAAGACAAAAGACAATAAGTACTGGTCTTGCGTTTTTCCGACACTAACTAAAACAGTACTTTGGCTAGAGGCTGCGACGACATCTGCGGGTTTTACATAGACAGAGCCTCGTCGTTGACATAGCTCGCACATGTCTATTTTTATTTGAAATTGCCATACGGCACCGCAGTTGTAATCAATCTAGATCGTTAAGTGTGGAACTAAGATGCATGCGAGGCCCTAATTCTTTAGAATTGTAGATGCGTATTTTAGCTTCGCCTTTGCACTGGGATGTACACAGCTAATGGATAACCACCAAATTGAATTTTATTTTCATTTTAAATTTATTCGTGTCATTCTACTTTACTGTAATAGGTATAGATATACTACCTAAAATTTTTTGCCAGATCGGGACTCGAACCCCGATTTTCCGCTTATAGCGAGCAGTCGCCTAAGGCTATTTGCACGCTCCCCAGACCGACCCTAACTTCCTTATTACACACACCTATCTATTTTTTCTCATTCAACCACGCTCACACATCCGGCACGTGTAGTTCATCAAATATATGTAAGACGCAGACAGGCGTGTGACGAAAATGACAACGATAATCTATGACTTCTCGTTGTCTCGATTCTAAAAGGTGCACGGGAATCACGAGATTTGCTAGTGTCGGTAAATTAGTTAATAATCTGTAAGAAGAAATAGATAGCTATGTGACATGTGGAAGCACCAGTTGGTCCGGGGAGCGTGCTCGGATAGTGCAAAAGGTAAGGCCACCGCGCGTCGTTTTAGATAGTATATCTATACCTATTACAGTTAAACTGAATTTCGGTAGTAAATTCCAGTACTTGAAACTGAAATTCGTCATCAGATGTAGATACTTCATTCTCAGTCGGCGCGCTCTGCTAGCGGCCTCCGCCATTTCGATCGGCACGCTTCACCCTGACACAGATCCACTTCCGTCCAGCAAACTCTACCCTGTCATTACAATTCTATCGATCCTATACATGGACCAGTAAACTACATGATGTTTTTTTTTTTTTAGTTTCTACTGCACGTATAGTAATTTCCCATACTCAAAACAAAATTTAAAAAATGAAAATAGTAAAAGAAGCAAAGCTTTTTTTTTTTTGTAAACAATAGAAATTACGAATGACGTGAAGGGTTGTGTTACGGGAGTACTTTGCTTTTGAAGTTTTCTGGAGGGAGCTGTGGTAGGGGAAAGGTTTGGGCCGGCGTCCAACTACCGGGCCCGGGCTACGGCTGGGTCGTGTCCTGCCCCCACTCCACTCCACTCCAGGCGAGCGCGGCGGCGGCAGCGGCGGCGGTGCTCAAAGCATTCCAATCAGATTCCGGGCCCGGCGGACGCCGCCGCCTGATAAATCTGCAGCAACGGTGAGGGGGAAGGGGGGGGGGGGGGAGGACGGGTGCGCCTTTGAGTCCGGAGCGGAGCCGCGCCGCGCTCGTAATTGTCGGCAGGAGCAGCCGCAGGTAGTGGGGACCGGCGCCTAAATCACACGCTACCAGCGCAGCCCGGCCGCTGCCCGTGTCCGGTCACGCCGCAACCGGCGGCGCGGCAGCCCGTGCTCTGCGCTCCCAGGCCGCACTCCGCGGGACTACTCCGTGACAAGGCTGGCAGAATATCGGTAAAGAAGTCTCAAAGCACTTAAAACTGATGAATAAAAGTTTACTTGGTTTGTGATTTTTCTTTATATTGCGAATCGCTTTGTTAACGCTTTTCAACAAGGGAAACAACTATAGTCCGATTAAAATTACGTGATACTTAACACCTCGTGCGCTGGAGTTGATTTCCGTCAATTAGAGCGCTCAGTGTCATAACCGAACCGCTCGCCGTTGCCAGACTGCCACGACGATTGGTCAGTTCACTTCCAGTTCCTTGTCGGGCATTCTTTTTTGGATTTATTTGCATCCTGAATCAAGGGTCTGGCACTCTTATTTCAAATTTCATCACATATGATACACACACACACACACACACACACACAACGATGCTAACGAAATACACACGTTTCATACACAGCACCAACCAAATACTACTGTCAATTGAAGACATAAAGTCTGAAAATTAGTCCCTGACTATTTGTTTGGCACGTTATTTTACAGGTCCGTCTTGATCACATACTTTTTTTTATGATTGATTTCGGCCACTGCCATCTTCAGATCACAAAACATTCTGATGTAGTATCAACGTCAAACTAAACATGTAGGCACTTACTATGTACCTACATGTTTAGTTTGACGTTGATACTACCTCAGAATTTTTATGATCTGAAGATGGCAGTGGCCGAAACCGGTCATAGTGAAATGTAAAAAAAAGTGCCAAATAGCACTAGATACTTCCGCACAAGACGCTATTCAGCGTCACCTATACAGTTACCTTAATAGCAGAGATAGGGATATATTAGATAAGCTTCGCACGACATTGCGTCAAGGCGAGTTTTTGAAGGCTGCAGTTCAACCTTACGACTGGGGCACAACAATCGTAAATTGGACCACATAACGCAGCGTTATGACGTAGCACAATAGGTAACATATAAGCCTTCCTTGTAGTAGGTCGTAGATTCGAATCTCACTGAATGAAACTAAACACTTCTTTTTAATTTTCAAATCTATTGAAGAGAGTTTGATTATTATTTTCTCAATTAACTGGTTTAAACGTAATTCTTTTATTTTTCTTTCATTGCTGCGCAATTTTCATCATCCTACTGACTTTTTATTTTACTCTTATTTTTTTCGTAACATTAATTTTGCGTTTGGAATCTGCCCGTGTTGTCTAACAATGTGTAGCTCATCGGTTGACGGTTGATAACGTGGCAGCTCGTTTAGTTTCAGGTAAAGGATTACAACGATAAATTAGAGTTTGCTTTTAGCGCTGAATCTCATATTGCTCGTAGAGGTTAGCTTTAATCTTTGTGAACAAAGCGACCGAGATTTTAGTTCTGCCGCATATTGTAGACCGCTGTTTTCTCGGATGCATTGCACATCACGAGACTGTGGTTAGCTAAGGACAGAGTTCAAATTCAGGGCTACAAAACACGTCGTCGGGTACAATTCGGTCGTTGGTCACCTTAAATCAGCTGTGGACAGACAATCTGACATTTGCGACACACTTCGCGGGGGCCACTTACGTTGACCGCCTTACAATTAACAGAATTTATGAAGTGACTTGTTCTGTTTGTGTGTCACCTATAATTGAACATAGCCGCCAACCGATGTGACAACACTGTGGCGGCAAGTGACAGACGTCAGTTACCAAGTAATTGTAATCGGATTATGCACTACTGGCCATTAAAATTGCTACACCACGAAGATGACGTGCTACTGAAGCGAAATTTAACCGACAGGAAGAAGATGCAGTGATACGCAAACGATTAGCTTTTTAGAGCATTCACACAAGTTTGGCGCCGGTGGCGACACCTGCAACGTGCTGACATGAGGAAAGTTTCCAACCGATTTCTCAAACACAAACAGCAGTTCACCGGCGTTGCCTGGTGAAACGTTGCTGTGATGCCTCGTGTGAGGAGGAGAAATGCGTACCATCTCGTTTCCGACTTTGATAAAGGTCGGATTGTACCCTATCGCGATTGCGGTTTATCGTATCGCGACATTGCTGCTCACGTTGGTCGATATCCAATGACTGTTAGCAGAATATGGAATCGGTGGGTCCAGGAGGGCAATGCGGAACGCCGTGCTGGATCCCAACGGCCTCATATCACTATTAGTCGAGATGACAGGCATCTTATCCGCATGGCTGTAACGGATCGTGCAGCCACGTCTCGATCCCTGAGTCAACAGATAGGGACGTTTGCAAGACAACCATCTGCACTAACAGTTCGACGACGTTTGCAGCAGCATGGACTATCAGCTCGGAGACCATGGCTGCGGTTACCCTTGACGCTGCATCACAGACAGGAGCGCCTGCGATGGTGTACTCAGCGACGAACCTGGGTGCACGAATGGCAAAACGTCAGTTTTTTCGGATGAATCCAGGTTCTGTTTACAGCGTCATGATGGTCGCATCCATGTTTGGCGACATCGCGGTGAACGCACATTGGAAGCGTGTATTCGTCATCGCCTTACTGGCGTATCACACGGCGTGATGGTATGGAATGCCATTGGTTACACGTCTCGGTCATCTCTTGTTCGCATTGACGGCACTTTTAACTGCGGACATTACACTTCGGATGTGTTACGACCCGTGGCTCTACCCTTCATTCGATCCCTGCGAAACCCTCCGTTTCAGCAGGATAATGCACGACCGCATGTTGCAGGTCCTGTACGGGCCTTTCCGGATACAGAAAATGTTCGACTGCTGCCCTGGCCAGCTCATTCTCCAAGTCTCTCACCAACTGACAACGTCTGGTGAATGGTGGCCGAGCAACGGGCTCGTGAAAATGTAATCACATGTCAGTTCTAGTATATTTGTCCAATGAATACCTGTTTATCATATGCATTTCTTCTTGGTGTAGCAATTTTAATGGCCAGTAGTGTATGCATAGCAAATTACACTACCTGATCAGAAGTATCCCGACACACTAGTGGACGTTATTATAGCGTATGATCGCCCTTCGCCTTTATAATGGCTTACACTCTACTGCGGACATTTTCAATTAGGTGTCGGGATGTCTCTGAGGGAATGGCAACTCATTTTTTCCCAAGAACGGGAACCAGAGAAGGTAGTGACGTCGAACGCCGGGGTGTGGAGCGACGTCTACTTTCTAACTCATCCCAAAGGTGTTCCATTGGATTCAGGTCGGGATTCTGGGCAGGTCAGTATATTGCAGGAATATCATTGTCCACAACTGCCTCAGAGATGCTCCTTTATGACTGGGTGCATGGTATTGTTGATACAAAGAATCATAGTCTATGAACTTCTTCTCTACTGTAAGCAGTACACATTGCTGCAAAATGTGTTCATATCATTGAGTACTTAGTGTATTCTTAAGAGCAATAAGGGGCCACACCCTAACCATGAAAACTTCTCCATACCGTAACACGTATTCCTCCGTTCTTCGCTGTTGGCACTCTACGTGATAACAAGGAACGTCCTTCAAGGATTGCTATGAGGAGTAGCTTGATTCATCAATCCACATCACTCGTTTCCAGTCATCCACTATCGAATGGCGTCGCTCTTTACACATCTGGAGCGTGGCTTAGCATTGACTACGGGAATGCTACTCGATCGTTGTACGACATTCTTTTCAACTCCCTACAGTAGATATTGTGCTTGCTAGACTGCTGGTAGGGACCTCATGAGTGATACCTTTCATTGTTTTCGTGCAGTTTTTACAACCAACATCTGCAGCGCTCGACTGTCCCTGTCCGTCAGTACATGAGATCTTGGTGTAGCTGCGGTTCTTCCTTTGCGTTTCCACTTCACAACCACATCGCCAACCATCGAACTCGACAGTTCTGGAAGGCTTGGAATGTCCCTCATGGAACTGTTGCTCAGGTGTCATCCTATGACTAGTGCGCGATCGAAGTCACCGAGCTACCCTGAACGACCCTTTCTGCTGTTACTGATTCTCTAATGACTTACATCTTACATGTTTCATAGATCGTATGAACGATTCTCGTGTATAAATGTTGTGGTACGAGTCAGTTTACAGGATATGTATATATGATTAGTGCGAGGACTAACGAATACATTATTATTTTAGTCCTGTTCATGCAATTACACTTAAAAACAAGATTTTCTTTTGCTGGCTACCAGTTTTTCAGCAGAAATTCGTCGATGGAATAGAAGGAGATGCTCAGGAGAAATGATTTTGAGGTAGATTTAAAACTTGCTTTGCTCCCTGTCAGACGATTTATCGGGCAGATGATCAAAGATTTTTGTTGCTGCATATTGATCTCCTTTCTGAGCCACTGACAGCCCTGATAATGGGCGATAGAGGCCACTTTTCCCTATGGTGTTGTACGTACGGACATCCGAGTTCTTCTCAAATTGAGATGGATTATTTATGACGGAGCAGTTCAAATACCTAACTCCCGAACACAATATCTCCCCCCCCCCCCCCAATCCCCGCCATTTATACTGCCGCAGACTCCTCTCGCTGCTTCTATCGTCAGTTCTGCATTACATAGGCGTTTCTGTATACCTTTATTCAGATAGTGCATTTAAAGGTAAGCCTAAATTCTCAGTACCGTGCCTAGAATCGCGAACGGGACACTTTGGCTCGTATACACAGTGTGGTGTCTCAGTGTACGTCGTAGGGACATTGCAACCTTAGGACGTGCGCACATTGACACTTTATGTCAGGAAGCGATGTCATCACTATCAGTTGCTGGACTAATTGGGGCTTACCGTGGTGATGTTATTCGAACATTCAATGACTGTCGTTGGATAGAGACCATTGAAGACCTGCCTCGAAGTGGACGCCAGAGCTCAACCAGTTGATGACTGCTACCTATTAATTACGGCTCGCTCGTATTTCGGAGAGAATGCATTAGAACTCCGGACTGGGAAGGTTGTGCAGACCCGACGGTATGTCTCTACATGATCAGGTTTCGCTCTAGGCGTCCATTAACAAAAATACTAAATTTTATTCCATGCATGTTGTAGCCACATCTTACACACCTGCAACTGGCCCAACCTCTTGCTGATAGAATGATGGAAACTTCGCCATTGACAGCGAATGGGGTGAAACCTAAACTACGAATACTACAACCGAAGTGGGGTCTTATTAATCCTGTACGGAGACGAAAAGGCTTTGAAATCGCACGGTGGAAGAATACGAATGGCATTCGAATAGGACGCGGATTGTGTACTACATTCTGCGCAAATAGGGTAAGCAGGCAAGCCCAAGCAGTGATTGGGGAGCACCGAATCAGACCATTCAGGAAATTGTCAAGGAGTGTAAATCGAGAGCCTGCCAGGATGATCCAGATGACTATTTCGCTGATACATCGTCAAGCCTTGACTGGATCAGGAGAATAGACATTATTCTTCTTAAGCCGACTTTTGCTGAAGTGGCAACATGGAAGGCATCTTCCGACGTGTAACTGTACTGTACCCCAATGTCTTCAGCCACGAGTTTGTTCGTCTTCCAACATACCGTTTCCCTATAACTGGTATGTTTCGCCTCTTACAATGTGTTCTAGATACTGAGTTTTCTTTTGTTTCTGTGGTCCGCCTTCGTAGCTCAGTTGTCCGCGTAGAAGCCGGCCGGAGTGGCCGTGCGGTTCTAGGCGCTACAGTCTGGAACCGCGTGACCGCTACGGTCGCAGGTTCGAATCCTGCCTCGGGCATGGATGTGTGTGATGTCCTTGGGTGAGTTAGGTTTAAGTAGTTCTAAGTTCTAGGGGACTGATGACCACAGCAGTTAAGTCCCATAGTGCTCAGAGCCATTTGAACCATTTGTCCACGTAGATGGCTTCCAGGTGGTGGATTCCGATTCCCAATACTGCCAAAGACTTCTCCTAAGTGTGTGTGGGGGGGGGGGGGGGGGGACTAGTACGGGGTGTACTTAGCCTCGTGATGGCAGCTGAGTATCCACTTGATGGCGTAGTAATGTCTCCACGGTGTGAAACGTTTGCAAAACGGTCCCGAGAGCTGTGTGCTGGCCACATGCTCCTCCATACCACATCTGCATGACGCTGCAAGACTGAAGATGGCATGGCGGCTGACATCCCTTCGGCCTTCGCGACCTGGCGAGGAGCTCGTTCTTTTAATAATTCTTTTTGATTTTTCATCTGATGCAGGCCTTCTTCGTTCGGAATTTTCAGACCTAAGGATGCTTCAGAGACGGCAATACAGATATATTTTAGACGTGTCAGTTATTTTCTATAGGTATCGGTCAATGGTATAGGTTTCGCATACATAGAGAAAAATGTAGAACACGTAGTAACGAATCATTCGACATTGTTAGGTGTAGTGTAAGATTGGATCGTATGAAAGATTTTTCATGCAAACAAGTTGTCTACTGGCCCCTTCTATTCTGCACCTGACCCCTTTCTTGCAGTCACACTGCTTATCCATCACAGTACCCAAGCGCTTCAAGGCGGATACTTGTTCACCTTTATTTCCCTTTATTGACAAGGTTTCTTGGATTCTTCTCTTAGAGAAGAGTACAACTTTAGTCTTAGGTAGATCATTTGCTATGACAACTGTGTCACCTGAGTACCTAATACCGTTAATTATCTTTCCGTTTACAGTGATACCCTTGCTTTCTTCTGCCAACACTTTCCCGGAAATTGCTTGGGGGTAAATGTTAAACAAGAGAAGTGACAGTATACAGCCCTGCCGAACGCCTTTACTAGTTGTAGTCTCTTAACGTTCCGTGCCCAGTTCATACATCTGCGCTCTGATTCCATTACAGCGCTGGTGATGCGTTAATCGTTTTGGTCAATACCAGTTGACGTCAAAATCTCCAACAACCTTTTACGTTTAACGTAGCCAATTTCGTAGCTGAGGAAACAAAAGTACATTAGAATATAACAAATTCTTGTTAGTTTGACTTATTTCTATTTCTGTCTCTTTCCTGTATTTTGGATTGTATTTCATATGTTGTTCTACACGCTAAATGAATAACCAAATACAATATAATCCCCCCCCCCCCTTCCCTTTACCAACAGTACAGCACGAGGAAGATGGGCAAGAAAACTTTTGGGATGAAAAATGGTTGAAAGATGTTGCGTTCTCTTAACTGACAAGCCGTTTATGCCCCAACAGAATACCATGATAGTTATTCCTTGCTGTGTTAGCACGTGTACTATTATCTTATCACTTCTTTTGCTTATTATTACTACATATTGTTTTCCTCGTCGATTATGAGGAGAACCTGCAGATTTCTTATTTCATCGTCCCAATTAATTTTCATCATCTTTCTTTAACATCACATCTAAGACGCTTCGAATCTTGTCTTTTCCGGTCTTGGCGAATAACTTGAGGTTCTCGATACTTGTCAAGGTGGACGTCGTGTGTATCTTTGACAAGCACTGCTTGAGTGCGAGAGGGGCGGATAGTCGGCATCTTAACACCAGGTGTGACAGGAAGCGTGGAATTTGGGCTGGTTAGCCGCCGCGCACGAGCCGGAGAACGTCTGGCCACGCCGCTGCTGTTCTCCCCAAGCGTCGCCGCTGGCGATTACTCAGTGGCGCGACGACAGCGTCGCATTCCTGGCCGGCCACGGGGTATGGGAATGGGAATGGGAATAGGAGTAGGAATGGGACGGGACGGGAATGCCGAGGAGGATGGCGGCCAAGTACCAGGGCCCAATCTCCTGTCTCTCTCTCTCTCTCTCTCTCTCTCTCTCTCTCTCTCTCCCTCTCTCTCTTTCTCTCCCTCTCTCTCTTCTCTCTCTCTCCCTCTCTCTCTTACCCTCTCTCTTTCTCTCTCTCTCTCCCTCTCCCTCCGTCCCTCCCGCTCTCTCTCTCTCTCTCTCTCTCTCTCTCTCTCTCTCTCTCTCTCTCTATATATATATATATATATATATATATATATATATATATATATATATATTCATGTGGGAGTGTGCTAAATTTTTGAAAAGTAACATCTGTATAATTTGAAAAAAAAATGTTTTAGTGGGGATCCAAGGCCTCCAAATGCTAAATAAAAGAAAACCTGGTTCGTAGTAGGCTGCGCCTGTAATGTAGGCGATCTTTATTTAAATAGTACTATCAGCTAATTTCCACGACGTGTCGTTTTCAAGCACATGTAATACCAACGTGGAAGAGTGGCACATAATGAAAGAAAACGTGGTCCGTAGCAGGCTGCGCCTGTAATGTAGGCGATCTTTATTTAAATAGTACTGTTAGCTAATTTCCACGACGTGTCGTTTTCAAGCACCTGTATTACCAACGTGGAAGAGTATCACATTCTCTGCATACATCTTCAGACATCGCCATGTTCAGTGAGGTACGAAAGCCATGGGATAGCGCTATACACATATACAGATGGCGGTAGTATTGCATGCACAAGGTACGAAAGGGCAGTGCATTGGCGGAGCTGTCATTTGTACTCAGCTGGTATATATGAAAAGGTTTCCGACGTGATTATGGCCGCACGTGGGAATTAACAGACTCTCAAAGTGGAATGCTAATTGGAGCTAGAAGCATGGGACATTACGTTTCGATAATCGTTAGGGAATTAAATCTTACGAGATCCAAAATGTGAAGAGTGCGCCGAGCATACAAAATTTTAGGCATTGCCTCTCATTACGGACAGCGCGATGGTCGACGGCCTTCATTTAATCACGAGAGCAGCGACGTTTGCGTAGAGTTATCACTGCTAACAGACAAGCAACACTGTGTGAAATGACCACAGAGATCAATATGGGCCGGCCGGAGTGGCCGAGCGGTTCTAGGCGCTACAGTATGGAACCGCGCGAACGCTACGGTCGTAGGTTCGAATCCTGCCTCGGGCATGGATGTGTGTGATGTCCTTAGGTTAGTTAGGTTTAAGTAGTTCTAAGTTCTAGGAGACTGATGACCTCAGAAGTTAAGTCCCATACTGCTCAGAGCCATTTGAACCATTTGAAGATCAATATGGGACGTACGAAGAACGTATCAATAAGGGCAGTGCTGCGAAATTTAGCGTTAATAGGCTATGGCAGCAGACGACCGGTGCGAGTGCCTTTGCTAAGAGCACGACATCGCCTGCAGCGCCTCTCCTGGACTCGTCACCATATCGATTAGACACTAGACGACTGGAAACCCATGGCCTGGTCAGGTGAGTCCCGCTGGTAAGATTCGAGTGTGGCGTAGTTGCCACGAATCCATGGACCCAATTTGTCAACAAGACATCGTGCAAGCTGGTGGTGGCTCCACAATGGTTTGGGCTTTGTTGACGTGCAGTGGACTGGGTCCTCTAGTACGACTGAACCGATCGTTGACTGGAAATGGTTATGTTCGGCCACTTGGAGACCATTAGCAGTCATTCATGGTCTTCATGTTCCCAAACAACGACGGAATTTTTATGGATGACAATGCGCCATGTCACCGACACCGGCTCACAACTGCTCCCGATTCGTTTGAAGATCATACTGGACAATTAGAACGAATGGGTTGGCCAGCCAGATCGCCCAACATAAATCCCACCAAACATTTATGGGACGTAATCGAGAGGTCATTTCGTGCACAAAATCTGGCACCGGCAACACTTGCGGAGTTGTGGACGGCTGTAGTGCCAGCATTGCTCAGTATTTCTGCAGGGTACTTCCGTCGACTCGTTGAGCCCATTCCACGTCGAGTTATGTAATTGTCAAATTATTTTTCACTACGCGTAAAAAGTAGTCATTATATTCCATCCTAACATTCTGGATGGATTCACACTGACAACCGCAAACATCATATTGAGAACTTTGATCTAAGTATTGCCTGACCTCTAACAGCATATAATATTTTGTTGTTAAAATAACACATGCATCCAAACACTGCAACATTACCGATAGAAAATGTCAGAGGCACTTTACATATCTCGCTGGGGTGCTAGATTTAGTTGATGTGTTGTATATCAGACAAGCAGCGACAAAAGACTGTTTAAGGGCCGGCCAGTGATGGCCGAGCCGTTCTAGGCGCTTCAGTCTGGAACCGTGCGCCCGCTACCGTCGCAGGTTCGAATCCTACCTCGGGCATGGATGTGTGTGATGTCCTTAGGTTATTTAGGTTTAAGTAGTTCTAAGTTCTAGGGGACTGATGACCTGAGATGTTAAGTCCCATAGTGTTCAGAGCCATTTGAACCATTTGAACTGTTTAAGGCACACAAACAGATATTCCGTAAAAAAAATACACTCCTGGAAATGGAAAAAAGAACACATTGACACCGGTGTGTCAGACCCACCATACTTGCTCCGGACACTGCGAGAGGGTTGTACAAGCAATGATCACACGCACGGCACAGCGGACACACCAGGAACCGCGGTGTTGGCCGTCGAATGGCGCTAGCTGCGCAGCATTTGTGCACCGCCGCCGTCAGTGTCAGCCAGTTTGCCGTGGCATACGGAGCTCCATCGCAGTCTTTAACACTGGTAGCATGCCGCGACAGCGTGGACGTGAACCGTATGTGCAGTTGACGGACTTTGAGCGAGGGCGTATAGTGGGCATGCGGGAGGCCGGGTGGACGTACCGCCGAATTGCTCAACACGTGGGGCGTGAGGTCTCCACAGTACATCGATGTTGTCGCCAGTGGTCGGCGGAACGTGCACGTGCCCGTCGACCTGGGACCGGACCGCAGCGACGCACGGATGCACGCCAAGACCGTAGGATCCTACGCAGTGCCGTAGGGGACCGCACCGCCACTTCCCAGCAAATTAGGGACACTGTTGCTCCTGGGGTATCGGCGAGGACCATTCGCAACCGTCTCCATGAAGCTGGGCTACGGTCCCGCACACCGTTAGGCCGTCTTCCGCTCACGCCCCAACATCGTGCAGCCCGCCTCCAGTGGTGTCGCGACAGGCGTGAATGGAGGGACGAATGGAGACGTGTCGTCTTCAGCGATGAGAGTCGCTTCTGCCTTGGTGCCAATGATGGTCGTATGCGTGTTTGGCGCCGTGCAGGTGAGCGCCACAATCAGGACTGCATACGACCGAGGCACACAGGGCCAACACCCGGCATCATGGTGTGGGGAGCGATCTCCTACACTGGCCGTACACCACTGGTGATCGTCGAGGGGACACTGAATAGTGCACGGTACATCCAAACCGTCATCGAACCCATCGTTCTACCATTCCTAGACCGGCAAGGGAACTTGCTGTTCCAACAGGACAATGCACGTCCGCATGTATCCCGTGCCACCCAACGTGCTCTAGAAGGTGTAAGTCAACTACCCTGGCCAGCAAGATCTCCGGATCTGTCCCCCATTGAGCATGTTTGGGACTGGATGAAGCGTCGTCTCACGCGGTCTGCACGTCCAGCACGAACGCTGGTCCAACTGAGGCGCCAAGTGGAAATGGCATGGCAAGCCGTTCCACAGGACTACATCCAGCATCTCTACGATCGTCTCCATGGGAGAATAGCAGCCTGCATTGCTGCGAAAGGTAGATATACACTGTACTAGTGCCGACATTGTGCATGCTCTGTTGCCTGTGTCTATGTGCCTGTGGTTCTGTCAGTGTGATCATGTGATGTATCTGACCCCAGGAATGTGTCAATAAAGTTTCCCCTTCCTGGGACAATGAATTCACGGTGTTCTTATTTCAATTTCCAGGAGTGTATTTTACACCATACATTAACAATAATATACGAAATAAGTAAAATCTTCAAAAAATATCGAAAAACGAACAATCCATTAACTGCTGGCGTTAGTGGTTTCACTAGGGTAGGGATTCTGTTCAAGGCCTTAACCAACTGGCTTGAAAGACACACAGATCCAAACTAGGACAAGTTTGATAAAGAAGGAAAGATAAAAGATCGTGTCCGTGTTAGTGCTAAAATATGGTGCGTGGAGAGTGGAGGTATTTTAACACCGTGGTTGAGCACGAGGATTTCCAAAGTTCTCTACTGAACAAAAGTAAGCGATGGAGCAATTCCGGCGTGACCTTTTAGTAACAAAGAGCACCGTATTTCAGAAATTGTTACTGTACTTGTTTATACTTGTCGTTCTAAGTACACTCACAAACTAATGGCAGCTAACTCATTAGAAGTCACAATTTTTCCCCACAAGTGGAAAAAGAACGCTTGTGTAGTTTGAAGACTGTCTATGGTATCCAGTGCAATTTCATGGAAAAAGTGTTACGTTGCGTTCAAACAGTTCAGTGAAATTATTGCACACAATTTTTGGAAAGTCTCGTGGACGAATGAACTGGAAGCGCTTATGTGTTGTCTGATTTTGGCCTGTGAAACTATCACGGCCTTGATCATCACCTTATTCACGTAACTTCACGTCGTGCAACTTATTTTCCTCGTTTAATTTCCGAAAATGAAATCTGAGCTAGAAATATGACTCATTATGCGGAAGAGATGCAGGCATAAACGCCAGAGCGTCTGTGCCAATGACATAAATAAATGTTTTGAGCAGTGGGGGTAACGAATGAATCTGACAAGTATGAAAATGTTCTCTATCAGTACAGTTTACTTTGTGTCAGACTCGGGTTTTTTTCAGTTCACTATTAACTAAGTCCCATAGTGTTCAGAGCCATTTGAACCATTTGAACTGTTTAAGGCACACAAACAGATATTCCGTAAAAAAAATGTTTTACACGTACATTAACAATAATATATGAAATAAGTAAAATCACTTATTAACATTCACAATATTGCTTGGAAATGATACAGATGGCACGAAAAATTATTTTGGTTTTGTTGTTCTTACGGTCTTCAGTTCAAAGACTGCTTCATGCAATTCATGCAGTTATCTTGGGCAAGGTTTTTCATCTCTGAATAATTATTGCAGGCTACATCTTCTTACACTTTCTCACTGTAGTTTCTTTCTTCATTAGTTACCAGATTTACTCATCTAGTACAAACCATTCTTCTGCAGCGCTTCATTTCAAAAGCTTCTATTCTCCTCTTGTTCATACAGAAAAGCTTCCTAACACTTAAGTTCCTGTTGGATGTTAAAATATTTAACTTTTTCAAGAACTTATAATTTTCTTATGACATCGTGAGTACCCCCTGTCCGGAGATATGAATTAGGGACTATTTTACCCAACAGGATGCCGTTATCATTCATTGAACAATAGAGCTGCATGTTCTGTGAAATATAACAGCTATGTATGTGTGTATGTGGAGCCGGTTCTTTCGGACAGTAAGGCAATGATGGCCAATGATCACTTCAATGCAGAAATTTTATGGAAATTGGCGAAATGCCACGAGTAATGAGGCTAATGAGCAGGGGCACTATATCAACAATGTGTGGTATAATTTGAGAATTTGGGTCTGACGGGAGGCGTACTAGAGTAGTCATGCAGTTGTGATGGCCACTGTGTCCGGATGGCGTAGTGAGCAGCGCATCTGTCTAGTAAGTGGGATACTCGAGTTCGAATCCCGATCTGGCACAAAATTTCAACTTGCTCCATCGGTATAAATCAATGGCCACTGGCAGATAATGTCTCTGATTCCTTCGTGTCTTGGTAATGGGTATAGTTTCTCCTTGCTTTCAGCCGTACCAACAAGGCCATGTATTATAATGTTAGAGGGCCAGACAGTCAACACACAGGCGGTTGCGACTGCGATTTCTGAAAAGGCTGCTGATTCATTCAGGAACCACACTAGGGATGTCAGTTATCGCTGAAACAACCGGGTTTGAGTTATTCGATCTTTTTCCACCTCCAGTTTAACCTGACTGTTAAAACGATTCAAAATAATCGGTTTTTGAAGTAAATGATTTTCGCTTTTTTATTGCTATTAATTCTAGCAATCAAACAAACACTTTTGCATTAAATGTTTCAATAGACATAGTATCAAGATCTGAAATTAAGTAGATCAATTCTAAAAAACCTAGTCTGTCCAACGTTCACTGCTTTTCTCGAAAAGTAATGAGGTGTTGAATACTACAAAAAATTCACCAGTATTATCCTACTGATTCTAATTTTTTAAATCTCTACTCAAATACCATGTTATAATCGAGGATCGTACCACTACTTGCTCACTGCCCATAATGAGCCGAAGAGTGAAAGCTGAGGTTCGAGAACTCTAGTTGTCGTCTTAAGCTGTCCGTTTCCAAACGCTACAGCAAATAAACCCATATTTTCTATGTTTTTTGTAAAGAATGAACGAATTGTTATGTTTTTGATTATTAATGTTGCTATAACTTCCTTTCTGTTTTATTACTTTATAGAAACAACAGACAAATATTGAACATTTGTGCAAAATTTGTAGTATTTTTCCATTGATTACTTAAAATGAAAAATCCGTTTTTGCTAAAATGCAAGTTTACTTTTTAACAGGACCTTGAGTACAATTGATTATCTACTGACAAAACCAAAAATACTCTTTTAAAAAATTCGAATCTATAATTTAGATAGTAGGCAAAATTTAACATTTACCAGGAAAAATTACATGTCAATTCTTAACATTTCAGTAACGAATTAGCCCACTGGCCAATATTTAGTGTCCAATCTGTTTACAATATTCGTTATAAATATGTTGATCTGTAAGTTGACTCCTTTCATCAGAAACAATCTTTCAAAAGCCACAGAACTTACTACCAAGCTCGTTTTTAAAAAAAAGTTTTATTTAAAAATCCAAAATTTTAGCACCACTGCTGAGGCAAATTGATATCTCCGTTTTATACCCAGTTATCAGTAAAAAATGAGAGTAACTGTTATAGGCGAGATCAAACGGATACCAAAAAATGCCGGTAATTCAGAACTAAAATACCGCTATCGATTTAAACTGTCGGTTTTTCCCATCCTTACCACACGCAGTCGCACCTACGATATAGCTCTCTGTATGGGTGAGGCTCACAAGCAACTCCACCGCGGTACCGTCCGTAATATTAATCAAGCTGTGTATCAGTATACACGATGTCGTGTAATAAACAGATGTATATGTAAATGTTGGTACTTTTCTTATGCTGGTTTGAGGAATATCAAGTGTATACACGTGTCCGTACGGACTAGCCTGACGTGCGCATTAGTCTAAGCAGCCGTGTCGTAGATGTAAGCATTTAGGGTAGTTCACACTGCCTGACGCGAGGAACTCCAGCGAGCACGGCGGTGCCGTCACGACCTCGGCGCGCCAGGCACGCATCGGAGCTGTCGCCAGTAGCTCGCGACTCGCGCCTCCTGGCGATTTCAGGTTTACTCGCGTTTCTGGGAAGGTCGCCGTCTCTCGGTTTTTTTGCCGCCTCCTGATGCGTGCCCTTGCAGAACCGCTGGGCTCGCCGCGCACTTTTCCTGAGAAACTCCGAGCTTGTGACGCCACTGTCCCACATCGGCAGTAACAATCGATCAATGCGGCTATCCTCATCCGTCTTCAGCTTCAGCAACGCTGGCGCCTGCGTCGTGGCATTTCCTCTTCGGCAGTCCTGATTCATCTTCGTGGACGAGTAGTCATTCTTGATAAACAAATCCGCCGCAGTTGTAAAATACTTTATTGGGCGATTTCTGGCGCGACAAAAGTCGTTATACACCATCACGGTTTCGGGGTCTTAGCCCCATCATCAGGTGTATCTGAAATCTGAAGTAAAACAAGAGTTGCAAGCTACTCCATTAGGCAATTAAGAAATTTAAAAAAAGAAATTAAAGACTGACATTTAGAAACTGGAAAAAATTGACTGAACAAAAGCCTACCTAGCGGTAGTAGGACGTCATGTCCGTGCCCTAACAACTAATAGGCAAACTTCTACCGTGGGTGGACCGCCAAGTAACATCCCAAACTCTGACTGCAAACAACCCAAATTTTCAATCGCGGCCTGGGAAAATTCCTCTTGATTCAAAACTGCCACCGGGAACCCATGCAGTCTGTAACAACAAAGCGACCATAGGACATTAGGTGGGAGTCACTTGCTAAACGAAAGTTAAACTAAAGCGCAAGTCAGCTTACAACTTGATAAGGCGAACCACGCGAAATTGTACAACTGTTGTTTTACTTCAGATTTGAGATACCGCTGATTATGGGGCTAAGACCCCGAAAGAGTAGTAGCGTACAGCAACTTCTCTCATGCAATACTACCGTATTAAAGATTTTATAACTGTGGCGGATTTGAGTACCATGAACATGTTGCAGAACAGCTATGAATGTCCCCCAAATACATTTTTAGCCGTACTTCAATCACCTCTCCAGCGAACCGAAATTTCGAAGGATACGTTAGGGTAAATACTAGGGTTTTTCAATCTTTTGATATAAGAGTTGTTAAACTCAGTGGCCTCGAATAGCGACGCCGATGTGCCGTGAAGGTGACGTAGTGTGCTCGAGTCCCACTTCGGATGGGACATGGAAAAGGGTTTTTAGGAGGAAGAGGGAGAGAGAGAGAGAGAGAGAGAGAGAGACAGAGATGCTTAGGTGTCCAATTACCCATGGTACCATCGTTAACTATCACTTCCACTTCTGAATAAAGGAGTCCTCTGGACTTTCCCAGGCGTTATAGTGTTCAGATTTATATACACTCATATAGCCTCTTCTTCCTCTTCACTTTAAGATTTACACAGAATGCCTGTTCTGACTTCACAACTTTAAAACCATTTGTTCTTAGTTTTCCAAAGTCTCTTTCATCCTGCGGTCTTGCAGTGACTTACAGTCACTGAAATTTTGGCTTCATCCTTACATTTAAGATACTGCTTCGAGTTGTCCTATATTCTCCGACTTTGTCGTTGAAGTTAAATATTTGTAATTCTTCTCGTAAATTCTCGTTTTAGCCTTATGTATGCTGTGGCTTTCTTATTTTCTTGAAGATTCACTGCCACAGAGCAAGACGGACACTGCCATTCTTTTGTAAAATAAATTTGTTGTCTTTTGTTTCTATTGTCTTTAAGTTTATATTTATTCATCGTTTCACATAAGTACTGCAATTAACAGATTTTATTTTGTTTATCATTATTGTTATTCAAGTCGATATCTCACCCAAAATATCTAAAACTGGAGATTCATTCTAGGGGATGTTTTCTGTAGGGAACCACAACTTGAGTTTTCAGATTTTAGCATTGTCTCCTTAGTTCGTATGCTCTATACACCGAATGTTGTAAATATGCTTCAGTATTCTGTATTAAGACTACAACATCTGTATGTGACACAGCATTTAGATGATAATCGTTTTCAGTTGTATAGCGTCGTGCACCTCATTCTTTCATTTTCTTATAAGATCCGCAATAAAGATGAAACCACTGCAAGTTTTCGAATGTCATCTATACACCTTCCGTTAGGCATAACTCGGTCTTTTCATATGTCTTGGATTCCAGTAAAGAATTTCCTTCGTCGATACAAAACGCATTCGACTTCATTTTCATTACGTTTAAAATTACATTTTCTACTTCATTGCCGGCCGAAGTGGCCGTGCGGTTAAAGGCGCTGCAGTCTGGAACCGCAGGACCGCTACGGTCGCAGGTTAGAATCCTGCCTCGGGCATGGATGTTTGTGATGTCCTTAGGTTAGTTAGGTTTAACTAGTTCTAAGTTGTAGGGGACTAATGACCTCAGCAGTTGAGTACCATAGTGCTCAGAGCCATTTGAACCATTTTTTCTACTTCATTTTCTTCCCTGGTCCTTTTATTCGTTTTACTGTCTCTCCTAGTAATTTCAACATGCAGGTCTCCATTGATCACTGACAGGTTTATACTTTAAAATCCATGTCTCACCACCACACGTCCAAATTGGTAACGCACATTGATTGTAAACTTTCATCGTCAATCAGAAACTTAGTTTCGAAAATCCTATTTAGGTTACCAATGAATCACGTTCACCTTTCTTTTGGTACTGAACCATTGTCTTCAACTGGTCTGGATACAAAAACTGATGTAAAGGATGATTCCGAATTCCAACGACAAAGTTTCCACGGTTATTCAGGGGTATTTTCTAAGTATTTTGGTGTAACAGGTTCTTGATGTCAAGTAGCTCGATACATAGCTCTAAAGTAATTATGAGGTTTGGACTCGTTATCCGTACGAACCTTCGTGAGAATGCCACCAGAACAAAGGAAAAAGCCTTCCACGTGCAGTCCCCACAACGTACGTAGAAACAAAACTGCTGTGATGAAGCTATAGTCGCTGCGCCAACATCTCCGCAAACTATCGTTGCACCGCACATCCACTGCATTCAGTGGACCAACACGTCGGCAAATTCTTCATCAGTAAACTTATCCATATTGCTGTGATTCACTGGTAACGTACAACGAACCCTGCCGTAAAAACAAACCCTATACAGAACCGAGCTGTACTGCATGCATGCTTGAGGGCTGTTGTCAACAGTGAGTACGGCGAGTGAGTGGAACACGTTTGTCTCCTAACAAGACACATTGCGCACATCGTCGATACTTGCACTGTTGTACAGATAAGTAATAGCTTTGAGATATCGCAGATAAAAACAAAACGTTTGAATTTCGCGTAGGTCGAAGGTAGGTGTATTGAGTAGAGCTGTTATGAAACTGTGATTGCATTCTAGAGATTACACCAACGTACGTATGAGCTAAGTAGTATTACTCACGCAAAATATGATTACCAATTATAGCATTATGAATTATTAAGACACGAATAGGCATTAGCAAATTATATGTGAACGTACTTGAACGCCCTTCGTGTGACTGCTAACACTGTCCTGTTTGCCTCCAGCGCAGATAATGTTGTTGTTAAAAAACTTCCTGGCAGATTAAAACTGTGCGCCCGACCGAGACTCGAACTCGGGACCTTTGCCTTTCGCGGGCAAGTGCTCTACCATCTGAGCTACCGAAGCACGACTCACGCCCGGTCTCACAGCTTTACTTCTGCCAGTGCCTCGTCTCCTACCTTCCAATCTTTACAGAAGCTCTCCTGCGAACCTGCAGAACTAGCACTCCTGAAAGAAAGGATATTGCGGAGACATGGCTTAGCCACAGCCTGGGGGATGTTTCCAGAATGAGATTTTCACTCTGCAGCGGAGTGTGCGCTGATATGAAACTTCCTGGCAGATTAAAACTGTGCGCCCGACAGAGACTCGAACTCGGGAGCTTTGCCTTTCGCGGGCAAGTGCTCTCCCATCTGAGCTACCGAAGCACGACTCACGCCCGGTCTCACAGCTTTACTTCTGCCAGTGCCTCGTCTCCTACCTTCCAATCTTTACAGAAGCTCTCCTGCGAAAGTTAGGAAGGTAGGAGACGAGGCACTGGCAGAAGTAAAGCTGTGAGACCGGGCGTGAGTCGTGCTTCGGTAGCTCAGATGGGAGAGCACTTGCCCGCGAAAGGCAAAGGTCCCGAGTTCGAGTCTCGGTCGGGCGCACAGTTTTAATCTGCCAGGAAGTTTCATATCAGCGCACACTCCGCTGCAGAGTGAAAATCTCATTCTGGAATGTTGTTGTTGTTGCCTTTGGTCCAGATGCTGACTTGATGCATCCCTCCAACCTAGTATATTCTGTGAAACCCACTTCATACAGAAAACTCGTACCTCGTAATACAACGTGATATGCTGTACAAGGTAGAATGACCGCAAATCAGCGTTTGAAACGTTCGTATGAGCCTTAAGGAGACTCTTCACCTCCCTCAACAACAATTCGCCGCTGGTTTAATGAGTTCAGATAGGAGACAAACTTTCTTGAAAACGATAGCCAGCAGGGAGCCGTAACAAAACGCGAATCCGGACGACGATTGGAGGGGATTCCCGCCATACCTGTCAACGAATTGAATGCGTTCTTGCTTTGGTACAAGCCATGATCTATAAGACCATGCTTGAGAATCTTCGGAGTAAGGAGTACTGCATCTTCTAACATCTAAAAAAAACCTATGCGTGTTGGAACTGGTTAGCAAATGGTAGAAAAATTTGATTGCAGGTGGTAAAAATGGCTCTAAGCACTGTGGGACTCAACATCTGAGGTCATCAGTGCCCTAGGCTTAGAATTACTTCAACCTAACTAAGCTAAGGACATCACACACATCCATGCCCGAGGCAGGATTCGAACCTGCGACCGTAGCAGCAGCGCGGTTCCGGACTGAATTGCCTAGAACCGCTCGGCCACAGCGGCAGGCGCAGGTGGTAAGAAGTAATTTATAATATGTTAACTGGTGATAAATCAAAAAACAGAAAAGGCAACGAAGTCTGGAGGAAAGAATAATATGTATATTCTTCGTGGAATATTGGTAATACAGGTTTACCCAAACCACAGGATCAACGACAAGCGTACAAAACAAGCAGTCCACGGATCATGCTCCACCATGAGAACGCACTACGGAAACAAATACTTGGGGTCCAGAGACACCTTAATTCAGTATGTAAATCTAAACTAGCCGATTTCTTCCTGTTCCTCAAAGCGAGAGAAACCAGTTGCGGTAGTCGGTCACCAGAAGCAGTCATTTTTGTATAAGGTACTTACTTGAAGGGTCTCGTCGTCAAGGTTCCGGCCAACCACGTCCTACCACCACAATTGACGGTAACTGTACAGTGCACCAAAGTAGATCGGAATCCTTTCGCATCTACGCCTGCCATCCGAGAACAAGAAATGGGCACCGAGCAAAACATTCTTTTGTCATCCCGCACCTTTAACAGGAGACAAACAGAGCCGGCTGCGTTTGGAGTAGTGCCGTAACTGGAAAGCGTGGATCACTGATGAATGGCGTCGCATTGTGTTTAGCGCTGAATCGCACTGCTCGCCATCGTCAGCGAGTGTGGCGGCGAGTAGGGCAGAAGTCCCTTCTTGCAATGTTTTTGAGAGGCGCAACTGTGTCACTCCTGTCGTCATGGTGTGAGAAGCCTTAGGCTGTGACTTAAGGTCACGACTGGTAGTAACTGAGGCCTCTTTCACGGCACAATAGCACGCCCACGGACATCCTGCGTCCTCAGGTGTTACCCCTCCTACGGCAGTATTGGGCTGCCATTTTTCAGCAGGACAATGCTCGACCAGGCAGGTCTATCTACGAATTATCTGCGTGATGTTAAGGTACTCCCGTGGCAAGATCCCCGTATCTTTCGCCGATGTGACGCGTCTTTGACCAGCTCTGTCGTCAACAGGGTCCCAATACCAATATTCAGGGCATCGAGGGCGAGACGACCCTTACGACAGAGCTTCCAAACAATCAGTGTACGCATAAAGGCGAGGGTGCTGCAACGTCGTAGTAAATAGTCGAACTGATACAATTAAGTTCGCCGTAAATGTGACTCGATACCGTCACATACGCTTGCAACCCGTGAAATTTAATTTCTTGTCTTTCTTCCCTTATGAGAGCTTTCTTTTTTTCCCAAAACAATGTAGTTTGTTTTCTACATCTACATCAATACTCCGCAGGCCACCTGACGGTGTTTGGCGGAGCGTACCTTGAGTACCTCTATCGGTTCTCCCTTTTATTCCAGTCTCGTATTGTTTGTGGAAAGAAAGATTGTCGGTATGCCTCTGTGTGGGCTCTAATCTCTGATTTTATCCTCAAGATGTCTTCTCGAGATATACGTAGGTGTGTGTGAAATCTTATGGGACTTAACTGCTAAGGTCATCAGTCCCTAAGCTTACACACTACTTAACCTAAATTGTCCTAAGGACAAACACACACACCCATGCCCGAGGGAGGACTCGAGCCTCCGCCGGGACCAGCCGCACAGTCCATGACTGCAGCGCCTTAGACAGCTCGGCTAATCCCGCGCGGCAATATACGTTGGAGGGAGCAATATACTGGTTGACTCCTCGGTGAAGGTATGTTCTCGAAACTTCAACAAAAGCCAGTACCGAGCTACTGAGCGTCTCTCCTGCAGAGTCTTCCACTGGAGTTTATCTATCATCTCCGTAACGCTTTCGCGATTACTAAATGATCCTGTAACGAAGCGCGCTGCTCTCCGTTGGATCTTCTCTATCTCTTCTATCAACCCTATCTGGTACGTATCCCACACTGGTGAGCAATATTCAAGCAGTGGGCGAACAAAGTGTTTTGTAACCTACTTCCTTTGTTTTAGGATTGCATTTCCTTAGGATTCTCCCAATGAATCTCAGTCTGGCATCCGCTTTACCGACGATCAACTTTATATGATCATTCCATTTTAAATCACTCCTAATACCTATTCCCAGATAATTCACGGAATTAAATGCTTCCAGTTGCTGACCTGCTATATTGTAGCTAAATGATAAAGGATCTTTCTTTCTATGTATTCGCTTGCTACCGTTGCTTGATCTTGAAGGCACTTGGGGTCGTGACGTTAACCCCAAACCGCGGAAGCCTGCGACGTGAACGCCCGATGTCGTGGTAGACATGACGGGCAGTACTCGGTTTTGAAGAACTGGTACACGCACGCCTTAGCGCTTGTACGGTGGGCGGTCGACGTGTCTGGAATGTGCAGCGGCCGTGTCGGTGAGTATCAGCCGCGGGAGGCTGTCGGCCGCTTGTAGCGACGCGATGCGACGCCAGCGCCGCGTGTCGCCGGCCGACGCATAATGTGAGCCGAGCCCCCATCCATCAGCGCTACCGGGCAGCCGCCGGCTGCTATCTGGCGCGGCGCGGCGTGGCGAAGCGTGCCGTAGCGCTCCGGACCGCCGACACTAAACCGTGGGTTTTACTGCGTCACTGCCCAGCTGCCGAGGCACAGGACCTGCCGTTTGCTTGTGGCAGCTCCAGGCACCCGCACATGCGTACGAAAATTTGCCAGAATTTAATGCTGATGTGAGATCATTATCAGTAGTGACTACTCCGCAGTTTATTTCAGAAGTTCTCTTCTTCTCAGCAAACCACCAAAGTATTTGATAAATCTCGTCGAGGATTAACGTGAAGTTACGCTGGACCACAACATGCATACATGCTTGTATGAGTGTCTGTGGTTTCCAGCCGCTACTTGTAACTGGAAATCGTGTAAAATTTTAGAAAAAAAGCAGCCGTGTCTGTTATACATACACCCACAAAAGTTGGAGACGATTGCATTATTTGAATCTCTATTCCCGAATTCCCGACGACCATGGCCAGCACCACATCGTCCCCCCCCCCCCCCCCCCCCGCACTAGATACTCTGTTTTCGATGGGAAAGAAACACAGCAGAATGGATGTTCTAGGATTGGCGTCGGGTGTTATTTACTGACGAATTTCGGGCCTGTTTGTACCCTGATAATCGCAGACAACGTGTCTGGAGACAACACGGTAATATGGAACGTTTCCAACACAGTGTCTCAAGTGTGCAACAAGATGATGGAGCGATGTTTGTAGCAGCATTACATGGGGCTGCCGTAAACCTCTCGTGATAGTTGAAGGCAATCTCACTGTTGTATCGTAGAGGGACGAGATTCTGCGATCAATAAGGGACCGTATCGACAACTATTTGGTGCTAATTTCGTCTTCATGGATGTTAACTTGCGTGCTCAGCGTGCTGTTGTCGTGCTAGGATCATCAAAGTGGGGTAGCCTGCCTGTTTGCCAGACATAAACCCAATCGAACACGTGTGGGATCGATTGAAAGGAACTCGTTTTGGATGTTGATATCGCCCACGAACTCTCCGCGACTTACGCAGAATCGCCATTGACGCCTGGGACGAATCGGACCAAGGCAGGCTTCATGATCTCATCGAAGTTATGCCACAACGTATTCAAGCGTGCATCCGAGCAAGGAGACGTTACAGCTCGCATTGAAGTTGCTCGGGCGTGCTGTGAAGAACCCCACATGGGAAACAGAAGTTTTTCGTTTCTTCATTTTTTCCTGAGCTAAAAGAATTTACAGTCTGTGACCGGTGTCGGTTACATAGGGTAAACTTCAATAGACTACTCCACCGAAACAGAAAAAGAGAATAACACTACAGAGATGTTACTGATGCGAAACTAGATTTGCCGGCGGTTCTAGGCGCTACGGTCTGGAACCGCGCGGCCGCTACGGTCGCAGGTTCGAATCCTGCCTGGGGCATGGATGTGTGTGATATCCTTGAGTTAGTTAGGTGTAAGTAGTTCTAAGTTGTAGGGGACTGATGACCTCAAAAGTTAAGTCCCATAGTGCTCAGATCCATTTGAACCATTTTTAAGAGCCCTCGTTACAAAAATGAGACAAGAAACAAAATATTTCCTCTCGCGAAATGAACCCGCCGATAAAATCTCAGAAATTAGGGCTCATACGAAGGGCTCCGACAGCCTTTACTCCCGTGTGCACCCCCTGAATAGCACAGCAGGGGATCGAAATGTGTATGTGAGTACGTATCAAATGGTTCAAATGGCTCTGAGCACTATGGGACTCAACTGCTGTGGTCATCAGTCCCCTAGAACTTAGAACTACTTAAACCTAACTAACCTAAGGACATCACACACATCCATGCCCGAGGCAGGATTCGAACCTGCGACCGTAGCGGTCGCACGGTTCCGGACTGCGCGCCTAGAACCGCGAGACCACCGCGGCCGGCTGTGAGTACGTATCCTCCGCCACAAACTGCACGGTTGCTTGCCAACTACAGCGGAAGGGGAGAGGAAAATTAGTCGTTGTCTTGTTAAAGAAGCTACACTGCCAATGTACCCATGTGATTTACCACAGAAGACGCGAAGGAGCTTGACCCGATAGGAATTTCAGCTCCCACTCACTCCTGTGGATTGCCACCTAGGCATCCGCTGCTGTCGTTCGTTAGGGCAGTGGCGCTAGAATCTAACGTACTCGGCTCGACTCCTTGTGACTGATGGAATCAGCATATGGATCTCTATCAGCACTTCTTTCGTCGGTGACCTTTCTTGAATTTCAAACATATCTGCAGTGTCTTATTTGTCAAGGCTTTTAACATTTTTGATGGCACATTCAAAAACTAAAAGGAAGGTAATCGACTTTTAGGATGTTAATCAAGGCTTCTATCTGTTTATATACACAATATTATGCTTTTCATTTATAACTTCATGTATTCGTAAAACGTCGTTCCTTTTTAGCAAACGGTTCCTTGTGAATTTTACGTTCGTAGGAATAATAGTTTGGAAGAACAAGATAGCAAGCAATGACGGTAATATTGTAAAACGTCTTACCCTTTCTGTTTCTATCCGAGCAGGAGGGAAAACGCACGTTCCACTGATCGGTTTTCTGGCGGTATAGTAGTTGCAACTTGATGCGTTATCTTTTTGTATGTGCATCCTTTTGATTGCAGGCTTGGGGACCAGGGCCGTTCACTATTGTAAGAAAATGAAACGCCTACAGACGTCCTTATGATCTTATTTGTTGTGCAGCTACCAGCTTCGGCGCTTCATTGCGCAATCCTCAGACCTTAGTTGATGCTGAAGAGGTTATCACGATCCATATATATATCGGTCGTCATAATCACTTCAGCATCGACTAAGGCCTGAAGATGGCGCATTGAAGCCCCGAATGTGGTAGCTACACAAGAAATAAGATCATAAGGACGGCTGTAGGGGTTTCATTTTCGTACAATGATGCCTTATGCTATCCTTCACAGTTTTAACCTGTTGTGCACCCAAATGCGCTGCGTGAAAACAACTCATAGAGTTCCACTTCACCCTGAATAAAAACATTATACTTAAATTTACAGTTTCCTAGAATACGTAGGACTATATTTTCTGTTGGCTACTGTAAGGGCTGCCAACGAACAAGCAGCAACATGAACAACGTCAAAAAGGGAAATAGTTCTTTTCTTTAAAACGCAAAATGTTGTCAAAGACTGAATAGATGTTTTATTACGACATGAAAAACGAATAATGTAGGAAACGACATGTTGCTATAGAACATAAATGCAGATAATGGCTAATAGTAAAATAATGTTAACGTAAGTTTTCAGTGTGGGCAACCGCAGCTTAATCGTATTATTAAAAAAACGTTATGTAAACTTTTGCGGCAAAATCTTCAAATAATTGTAGAGTCCGCTTTCAGCTGCTGATACTCATTTTATTGCTAAATGCTTCATACAGCTTGCCGGTTCCTGTAATTTTGATGTTAAGCGTGCTGCGCCAGCAGGATATCCTCAATTACGCCTTGCATTCTCCTGCAACAGTCAGACACACGCGTAACTCGTGCAGCTACAGTGAAACTCAGTGCAGTTCGACGATAAAGCTCTTTACTTCAGCCACGACTTCAACCACGTTATGTATAACGCATTTTGTGTACTCTGGAAGATTGTTTAATGTATCCATACGCATGTATAGGACTCCTTTTGGTATTAATGTTAAGCCGTTCAAGTCTTTGTAGAGGCTGTTTTTGGCTCCGGTGCTCTACTCATGGTTTGCACTATTTTTTGAGGAACGGGGAATATTACTAACGATAGAGGAAATTACTGAATATATGTGCTTTGAAACAGATGTAGAGAAACCAAGGTTTTTCAAAATCTCTCTGCAGAAATTCTGGAATTACTCATTATAACATGCTTCTGATTTTTGAAAATATTGTTCTTGTAAATTGAGTTTTCTCAAAAATTAATACTGTAGCTTGTTAGTAAATTGAAATATGTTGAAGGAACCAATTTCCTTGTCTTTAAATCATTTGTAGCAGTTATCAAGCATTTTGCAAACGTAGCTGAAGCAAGGTGCTTCATTTATTCTATGGTGCGGGTTTTGCAATTCGAGGTGCTATCTGTCTGTATTTAAAAAACTCAGTTTTATCTCATTGCTTCTAAGACGCTGGTTAGTAGGGGTTTCAGCTGGGAAATATTTTGTTTTGGGATGATTCCAGACTAATTTTCCACTCAGTTCTGTTTGTTGTTTACGTTAATTGCAGTCGATTTAGAAGCCTTTTATGCTTTCAACGTAAGGCACCTGCGTGTAAATAAGGAGTAAATATAAGCATCAACATAACCAATAAGCCATTAAGAACCAAGTAATGCTGAATACATACGGCAGTCCAGCTATTGCGTAAGTCTAAAGTTAAATATCTTTATATGTCACATCATACAATGGACAAATAGGAATATATTCGTGTTCCGATATAATGCAAGTAGAGAACGCTTCTAAATTTATAAGGAAGCAGATGGAGAAAGACTAATTGCAATTCCAGTACCGACATCAGCCAGCAACACAGACAAGACTCTGAACATTACCTCCCACTAAAATGGCATTCACTATACGCGAGAGATCTGTGATACAGTAATGATGTACTTCCCGTTAATTACAGTTATGATCAAGATGGTGAAGCATACTAGACGGAGAAACGAAGATGACACTATATATGGTGGTAATAAGGTGTTCTACTTGGCTAGTTTATGGGGATTGCCGCACATATTTCACGAAAAGTGTCGCAGCGTAATATTAACATTAGCCAGTGAGAAATAGCCAGTGAGAGAATTAATTCTGTGTCGGTTGCATATATCCCGCTCTAACTCTGTGAAATTTACGAAAAACTCATTATTCCACTGGAAATGACTGGAAGTAAGACAGTGTCTGAAAAGAGCAGTCAGATCTTCTGTCTTACTTCCAGTCATTTCCAGTGGAATAATGAGTTTTACGAACAACTTAATGGCGTAGCAATGGGCAACGCAGTCAGATCTTCTGTCTTACTTCCAGTCATTTCCAGTGGAATAATGAGTTTTACGAACAACTTAATGGCGTAGCAATGGGCAACCCATTGGGTCCTGCAGTAGCTAATTTCTACATGGAGAAATTCGAACAGTCAGCCTTGTAAAAAGCAGATAAGAAACCATCTCGCTGGTATCGGTATGTAGACGATACATTTGTGGTCTGGCCACATGGTAGAGAAGCCTTAGGCGAATTTTTTGATTACCTTAATAATATAAATCCAAGAATCCAGTTTACCATGGAGAGAGAAAATGATAACAAAATACCGTTTTTGGATGTTTTAGTTATGAGACAGACGGATGGAAGCTTGAAACAACAGATTTTTAGAAAAATAACGCACACAGACAGATACTTACACAAAAACTCTAACCACCATCCAAAACAAAAAAGAGGTGTGATTACAAGTCTCGTTGACAGAGCCAGACGGATTTGCACGCCGGAGTATCTAGACGACGAATTAAAACATCTGAAGCACGCTTTTGAGAAAAATGGCTACTCAAAGAAAGAAGTAAGCAGAATTCTGCACCCAAACAACAAAAAGCTTAAGGACAAGTCCGAAAAACGATGGAAGAATACAGTCTCTCTCCCTTTTATAAAGAAAGTAACGGATCAGATTGGAAAGATTTTAAGTAAACATGATATTAGACCTGTTTTTAGACCAACGAAGAAAATTTGTCATGTTCTTCGGTCTGTAAAAGATAAACGTGCTCCTCTATCAGCCAGTGGCGTATATAAAATTCCGTGTACATGTGGTAAAGTTTATGTTGGAACAACAAAAAGAAGCGTAAATACACGGTTAAAAGAACATAGAAGTCTTTGCCGATTAGGAAAAAACAGATAAATCGGCTGTAGCAGAACACGCTTTTCAGCCAGGAAATCATCAAGTGAAGTTTTCCGAAACAAAAATTTTATCTACGACGACGAACTATTACCCACGGCTTTGTAGAGAAGCAATTGAAATATATAAACATAGGGATAATTTTAATCGGAAAGAAGAGACCATGAAACTTAGTGATATTTGGACAGTAGCACTACAGAATTGCTAGACAGTTTTATCCGTGACGAGATTACGATCTATAGTTAAGTTTTATCTTTGACAAAGGTTATCTCTGCATATCACGTGTAACTCTGGTCACACCCACTTTCTACGATACATAAGTCGCTCTCAGACGTCCGACCCGTCAGTCGGCAAGACTCACCGGAGGAGAAACACCCCTCTGAAGATGTCCAGCGCAGCTCTGGACGAAACGTTAGGAGCTGAAGAGTTTCATGGACCACGACCTTACATCCCGGAAGGTTTACCAGAAGATATGTCATCCGGTCGTGAAAGCCTTCATACTATGATTTAGGGAAATCACGCAAAACCTAAATCAAGAGGCCGGACGTGGGGTTGAATCATCGTCTTCCCGAATGCGAGTCCGGTGTGCCAAACACTGCACCACCTCTGTCGGTCCTTACGAGTAGGACACGGCGACAAACCTCACCAGTCATAAATAAATAAATACTATGCGACTCAAAATGTATACAGTACCCTGTCTACATATAATTCAATCATTGAGAAGAATTTTGGCAAAATTATCGAAAAGAAGAACGCCAGGTGCACCACAGCTGTGAAATAAACAAAATTATGAATTAAAACGTTGAAAAGACATTAGACGAATGGTATAGCAGTAGAATTGCAAATGCGAACAGCGATCTAATGTGGTATGTATAAGACTGTCAAATATGAGCTCGTACACTCAGAGACAAGGATACAGTGCATACAGGGGACGGGCAAAATAATATGAACTCCTGACATGTACACAATATTTACTTATTAATAAGAAACTGGGCCACCATTGGCTTTGAGAACAGCTGCTACTCTTCGCGGAATAGCTTCTCTCATTCTTGTAGCAAAATATGTCCCAACTGCTTCAGCGATATTGGGGCTGCAAATCTGGTCCTCAGTCTCAACTTTTAAATTCCCGTAACTTTTCAGTGATGTAGAGGTCTGGCGACTGTGCAGGTCATGGAAGGCATGTGATGATATTATGATCCTCCACAAATGACACCTGAATCGTTTTTGGCTGGGTGTATGGGCGCATTATCATCTTGGAATATGGCAGTGTTCGGCAGCAATATGCTAATCATACTTCAACGACAAGGATGTCGAGATACTTATTTGCAGTAATCCGGACAGTGATGCTAATGATAGGACCAGCTGAATACCACGACGGAGCCGGCTAAATCGTAACGGAATCTCGCCTATGCTTGACTATAGCAAGCAGGCAGGCCGGACCATAGAGTTGTTTTGGTGGTATCCATAAATAAATGCAGCTGTTGGTGGGAAGCAATGTAAACGATGATTCAGCGGACCATACCACATGCCCAAGTTTTATGATCGTGGCGCTATTTATTTCGCAACATTGCGCTGGCTTCCGTCAGTAACGGTTTCGCAATTGCAGCCCCTCCATGAATGTTAGCCTTGTGAAGCTCCCGCCGAACTGTTCTTGTCGGCACAGTATCACTCAAAAGAGTGTTAAGTTCTACAATCACTTTTGCCTCAGTAGTTTTGTGTTGTCATATCATAATCCTTTTGAATGCTCGTCAGTCTCTAGAAGTTAACTTCGACTTTTGTCTGCTATGCCTCTTTGCCAACGATGTTTTACCGTATTTCGTGTATCCTGTCGTTACCGTGGATACCGTCGCTCATGAAATGTTAAACAGTTCAGCCGTTTTCGTCTCAGATGCTCTCGCTAACCGAACACCAACGGGATGCCCTTTTTGGAAGAGTGACAGATATCAAAAATTTCACTGTTCGCTTGTGTTCACTGTCGAAGAACAAACTGTATAATACACTGGAGGGTAACCTCTAAGACTTGGCACGTCAGCTGTGCACTGCAGCCGCGTCGCAGTATTTGCACGTATGCAGCGGTGCCAACTTGCAACAAGATGTACTATGTAGCGTGGTGTTCACTTTATTTTGTCCACCCCCTATAGATTGGTAACAACGGACATGATCTACAATGTGCAGATTATATATATGATGGACATCGCGATCCAGATTTAAGCAGTGTAGAGACGTGTAAGGCCGGCCGACGTGGCCGTGCGGTTAAAGGCGCTGCAGTCTGGAACCGCAAGATCGCTACGGTCGCAGGTTCGAATCCTGCCTCGGGCGTGGATGTTTGTGATGTCCTTAGGTTAGTTAGGTTTAACTAGTTCTAAGTTCTAGGGGACTAATGACCTCAGCAGTTGAGTCCCATACTGCTCAGAGCCATTTGAACCATTTGAGAGACGTGTAAGGAAAAGGTGTGAAAATATTATGCGAATAAAAAATGAAACTGAAGCGAAGAAACGGCTTTTGGATGGAAAAGAGATGTCATATACAATCTGCACAAGAGTAATAGAAAAGCACTAGATAAACCATACTGAATAGTTGCGTAATGTGGCCATACAGTAAAAAAATCCAGATAAGCGCAGAGGGGGTTCCGTACAAACTTAATTATATATGTAGACAATTCATACATCGCGGAAATCGACAGTTTCTTTGTCTGTTATCGATATCGATACTGCAAGATATTGGTCGCCGGAATTCCAAGAGTTACAGGACGCAAAAAATATGTTTTTATGTCATATAATGATAAATTCACAATTTTGGGGTCTTTCCTTTGCTTTTACTGTGAAAAATTATTTCTTGTCTAGTGTCGTGATTCTAGATCGGCAGGAAGTACTCTACAGGTTTTGACGAGTGAGTTTGCATGTATCAAAATGTGTGCCATAAATGGCCGTACGTTTTGATAGCGCTGACACCGTGAATGGACCGTAGACATTAGTATGTGACATAAATTTCAACTAGACACATCTACCAAAATGCGTTTTTATCAGTCGGACATACAGACAGGCAGACGGACAGATGGACAACACACTGATCCTGTAAGAGTTCCGTTTCTACTGATTGATGTACGGAACCCTGCAAGACTTCATGAAACAACCAACAATTAACGGACTATAATTCTGTGCTCATACACAAATGCTATGCAGTTACAACATCCTTTGCTTACATACACTGATGAGCTAAAGCATCTTGCTCTAATATTTCAGTAGCAGTTCTCCATGGTATAGGCTCAACAAGTCTTTAGTAGGTTTCCTGAGATATGTGGCACCAGATATCCACGCACAGGCCACTATAACAGTGTGCTGGTATTACTTGGTATGGCCGGTGATTCTCTACTGGTGACGATTGTGGACGCTGCAAAAGAAGCAGTTCGAAGGATGCAAGGGACTCTTTATTGCCGTTTACATCTGCAGGCTTCGTGGCCTCTGTCACTGAAATTAAAATACTCTGGGTTGTTAGGCGTGTCATATTTCTTCTATACGGTCCACGTTTTGACCACTCTGATGGGATCTGCTTCAGCATCTTGTACTGCCCACGGCTGACTAAACATTGTCGAGGACCAGAGTCGTGTTCTGTTACCAAACGGGAGTTTACTCGAGTTTCTGCTGGACAATTAGGAGTTATGGGCAGTGGACCATCGTCGTTGGATAGTGAGTGAAAAGTTTCCCTCTTAATGCTGAAGAAATGAGGTTACTGGGGTCAGCACCATCGGACAGAAAGGGATTTTTCCCACGCTTATGCTACAGAAGTGCGGTCAGTTAAAATTCTGCCTGTTGTTGTTGGTGGGCCACCGTTATTGAATAGAAGCGAAACGGGCAGACCAAGAGAGGGAGGAATATTTATCAAAAATATTATTGTTCGCAGAGGTGGCTTTCTAAACGTTGTTGGTATTAATTAGTAAGTTACATTCGTTCTTAGAAATTTCAATCGCTTCATGGACTTTTTTTCTATAAATTTGGCTTCCATAGCCAACACGCGTGCGTTAGTGAAATCACTGTGAGGGCGGTAGTAGTCGTGAAGTTCTGTTAGCACAGATTTCACACTTTATTTTAGCCACGTGTAGCGTTCGTGTTCTATGATACGTTCTTTAACAGCTTTCCCGTTTCGCATATATGCAGCTCCCACATCCACACATCATTTCATAGGCGCGAAGAGTATGCAGGTGATCAGGTGCAACCGTTCTGCATCAGCAGAAGTCTTCTTTTTGTTTCGGCTGTAGAAATAGGTCAGGACGCCACCTGTCAGCGAATTTTGCTTATGCAGTCAGTGACCCCAGAAACAAACGATAGCTTTGAGAGTAAGAAGGCAGTCCTTCCAATCCTATTAGCATAACTAATATGGAAAAAAAATGAAATCTGCGTTTGCGGAATATCACGACAAATGTGGCCTTGACATTGATTCCAATAACGTACATGTGCAGGCTAAGGAAACCAACGGTTATGGAAGAAAAGTCCGAGAAGCGATTGAAATTTCTAAGAACTCGTGTAACATCAATAGAGAGGATAACTATACACTTCCCGGCCGCCCGGGGTGGCCGAGCGGCTCTAGGCGCTACAGTTTGGAACCGCGCGATCACTACGGTCGCAGGTTCGAAACCTGCCTCGGGTATGGATATGTGTGATGTCCTTTGGTTATTTAGGTTTAAGTAGTTCTAAGTTCTAGGGGACTGATGACCTCAGAAGTTAAGTCCCATGATGCTCAGAGCCATTTGAACCATTTTTTATACACTTCCGGCTTCGTGGCTCCCCTCCTTCAAGGAAGTGACTACGCAGCCGCGGTGTTCGACCACACAAACAATTATGAGGCAGCCACCTCTACATAATATTTTTGGTAGGCAATACCCTTATCTTGCTTTGGCAGTTTTGCTTACAAAAAATGACGGTGGCCCACCAATAACAGCAGGAATATCTCTAAAACAGCTGGAAAAATCTCTCTATCCAATGACGAGAGCCAACCAATGATAGCCACATGTATTCAGCCAGTAACCCCACTTATTCACCATTAGCACAGGAAACTTGATTTACTATACAATGACAATGGCCTACCATTGGTCCACATGAATTTTACCCAACAATCCCATTTATTCAGCACAAGCGTGGGAAAACTCCCCTTATGTAGGAGAGCGCGACACAGGTCTCTGACAGTCAATCGCGGACACGAGAAGATCGTGAATAAGATACCAACAGTGGGGTCGAAACGTCGATTGTATAGAGTATGTATGACGGGGCCTAACAACGGAGAAGATTTTACCTTCTTCATTACTGATTATTATAGATATCCATTAGTGTTCTTTGCTTTCAATGCTAATTCCAGGCAATCGCGGCAAATACACCGACACGGCTTCTCGCAGTGTATTGACCTTGCAGCGGCGTCCTTGTCAGCGACACCGCCGGCCTTACGCCGCCGCGGGAGCTGCTGTGTCAAGGGAAGTCTTGTGTTACGTTGCCCGTACCTGGACTGCTGGCGTCTGATGCTGTTACATACTGCAAAGGGACTCTCGCCCGTGTGGCACAGGGCGAAGGAGTCCTCGACAGAACCTCCGCCAGCGCACTCTCATGAAGGCAGCAGAGTGCTGAGCTGCCCAAGCGTCCGGCTGGTGAGGTGATGGACAGAGGTTCGAGTCTCGGCGACACTGTTGGCAGCAGCATCATCATTATGGCGCAGGCCGTACAGACTGGACGTTATGCTACTGCTCAGCTGTTTGACGATGACGCGCTGGTCGCTGGAGGTGGGGAGAGGAGGTTGTTAAGTGGCTTTAAATAACGCAGTTTAGCACTGATTGTGCTGAAGCCGTCGCATTTCTGCGTTTCTCGGAAACGTCTCGTACAAGCGCCGCGGCCGTGGCCCGGTGTCGTCACGTGGGAGTGGGTCGAACCGCAGAAATTTCCTGGAGGGTGGTCAGTGTCCCAAGCCGTTCGGCGTGGAAACGTCTCGTTTCTAATAATCAGACAGGTCGTCGTCTGTGATTGAGCGCTAGTTGCGTCTTTGGACTGTAGTGGTGGCTTCGAGCCGCCACACCACAAAATTACCATGCTTTGCAGATCGGTGATTTCATGGCATGGATCTGACGCCAGATAGCTTCCCAGATGTGTTCCATCAGGTTAAAATTAGGCGAATTCGTTAGCCTAGACATCAACGTCGGTTCACTATCATGCTCATCAAACCGTTCAATAACGTCCCTGTGTTGGCTAAACAAACCAACGTTTACAGAAGAAAAGTCGGAGGAGCGATTGAAATTTCTAAGAAGTCATGTGCTCGTAACTTCAGCAGAGAGGATGACAATATGCTTCGGGCTTCGTGGCCTCTCCCCTTCAAGGACGTGAATATGCGACCGCGGTGTTCGAGTATACAAACAATTTTCGGGAAGCCATCTCTACGGACAATAATATTTTTGGTAAACATTCCCCCTCTCCTGCTCTACCCTTTTCGTTTCTATGCAATGACGGTGGCCCATCCAACAACGCCAGGAACAATTTTAACCAATATCTCTTCCCCAACCCAAGCGTGGGAAATCTCTTTCTGTCCAATGACCATAGACCACCAACGGTAGTCACAAGAATTTCAGCCAATAACCCCACTTCTTCAGCATTCGTGTGGGAAACTTCACTTACTATGCAATGACGATGGCCTGCCAATGGTACCACAGAAATTTTACACAACAATCCCATTTACTCAGCACAAACTCCCCCTATATCGGAGAACGCGACACAGGTCTCTGACAGTGTTTAGTCAATCGCGCACACGAGAAGATACTGAAGAAGATCCCAGTAGAGGGGTCGAAACGTCGATCATATAGAGGAAGAAGATCTTACTTTCTTCGTTACTGATTATTATAGACACCCATTTGTCTTCGACGCTGTCAATGCTAATTCCAGGCGATACAGCGTCTTCCGCCTTGTGGTATGGACAGTTGTCCTGCTGGAAGATGACATCACCGTGGAGGTATACACCGAGCATGAAAAGGTACAGGTCGACCGAATTAATATTCACGTAGTCCACAACTCCAATGGTACCTTCGATTACTATTACAAATCCCATGGAAGTCTAGGTGAGTGTCTGCAAGCTGAAACAATGCTTCCACCCGCCTGCGTCCGTGGCGTTGTACATACACTCCTGGAAATTGAAATAAGAACACCGTGAATTCATTGTCCCAGGAAGGGGAAACTTTATTGACATATTCCTGGGGTCAGATACATCACATGATCACACTGACAGAACCACAGGCACATAGACACAGGCAACAGAGCATGCACAATGTCGGCACTAGTACAGTGTATATCCACCTTTCGCAGCAATGCAGGCTGCTATTCTCCCATGGAGACGATCGTAGAGATGCTGGATGTAGTCCTGTGGAACGGCTTGCCATGCCATTTCCACCTGGCGCCTCAGTTGGACCAGCGTTCGTGCTGGACGTGCAGACCGCGTGAGACGACGCGTCATCCAGTCCCAAACATGCTCAATGGGGGACTGATCCGGAGATCTTGCTGGCCAGGGTAGTTGACTTACACCTTCTAGAGCACGTTGGGTGGCACGGGATACATGCGGACGTGCATTGTCCTGTTGGAACAGCAAGTTCCCTTGCCGGTCTAGGAATGGTAGACCGATGGGTTCGATGACGGTTTGGATGTACCGTGCACTATTCAGTGTCCCCTCGACGATCACCAGTGGTGTACGGCCAGTGTAGGAGATCGCTCCCCACACCATGATGCCGGGTGTTGGCCCTGTGTGCCTCGATCGTATGCAGTCCTGATTGTGGCGCTCACCTGCACGGCGCCAAACACGCATACGACCATCATTGGCACCAAGGCAGAAGCGACTCTCATCGCTGAAGACGACACGTCTCCATTCGTCCCTCCATTCACGCCTGTCGCGACACCACAGGAGGCGGGCTGCACGATGTTGGGGCTTGAGCGGAAGACGGCCTAACGGTGTGCGGGACCGTAGCCCAGCTTCATGGAGACGGTTGCGAATGGTCCTCGCCGATTCCCCAGGAGCAACAGTGTCCCTAATTTGCTGGGAAGTGGCGGTGCGGTCCCCTACGGCACTGCGTAGGATCCTACGGTCTTGGCGTGCATCCGTGCGTCGCTGCGGTCCGGTCCCAGGTCGACGGGCACGTGCACCTTCCGCCGACCACTGGCGACAACATCGATGTACTGTGGAGACCTCACGCCCCACGTGTTGAGCAATTCGGCGGTACGTCCACCCGGCCTCCCGCATGCCCACTATACGCCCTCGCTCAAAGTCCGTCAACTGCACATACGGTTCACGTCCACGCTGTCGCGGCATGCTACCAGTGTTAAAGACTGCTATGGAGCTCAGTATGCCACGGCAAGCTGTCTGACACTGACGGCGGCGGTGCACAAATGCTGCGCAGCTAGCGCCATTCGACGGCCAACACCACGGTTCCTGGTGTGTCCGCTGTGCCGTGCGTGTGATCATTGCTTGTACAGCCCTCTCGCAGTGTCCGGAGCAAGTATGGTGGGTCTGACACACCGGTGTCAATGTGTTCTATTTTCCATTTCCAGGAGTGTATTTCAAGCAACCGTTCGCCTGGATGAGGACGTATTCGGACACAGCAGTTGAACTCTTGTAACAAGAAACGTGATTCATCCGATCAGGCATTGGGCAGACGGTAGAACTGGATAACAAACCGTCGAACACATTGTAGATTGGCAAGGCAAGAATCCCGAAAAGAATTTATTGCTCCGCGATAACCTTTATTTGCGTAACAATCTCATTTCCAATACTCCTCAATACTTTCCTCTTTCTTTTGTTTACTTGAAACGTCCCCTTAGAAAAATTATGAATGTGACTGAGCTGGTAAAACTTCTACGTTATTTGATTTTCAAGCAGGTGAGCAAAATTGAACGTACTCAGACATTTCTCTCTATACTTATTCTGATCATCACTAAACTGACACACGATATTTTTAGCGCAACGCAATCTGACTTTCAGTAATCCCCACAAAAGAATGGCCCTGACTAACAATAACCTATACATTTCATGAATCACTTACCTCACAAAAATCTTCGTTACTCGAACTACTGCAATACAGCGAGCGCCAATATTGCCAGCTAAATAAAAGATTCAAACTACTGAAGGCACTAACTACTGAAGGCTCTAACTACTGATAGGCATAGTTAGCAAATGAAAGATTCTGATAGAGAACAAATAATGTATTTACCTTAATAATGTTCAAAAGGCATCTCTCTCCCCACATCCACCACTGCTGGCGGCTCACCTCCAACTACATAACGCTACGCGCTGTTCACATCCAGCTGCCCAACACTACAATAGCCAATATTCTAACAATGCAAACCAGCCACAGACTGCACATAGCACAGTCAGTGATACTCATTCAGAGCGCTACGTGGCGTTACCAACATAAAAACCTAAACAGCCTACTTACATACTCTCAAACCATAGTCGTTGCTCAATCAACAAGTCATGTAATTCTTCTGAATTTTAATCACGCAACTGAACCTTTCTTTTAATGTATTGATGCATAGGTTCATAGCGTCTTTTATAAGTTAAATAAACACAACAGATACACGTAACAAGGACTTTAGTCGTCAATAATATACTCTCTTTCACTATTTACAACAGTCTGTCAATGCTGGCGTAACTTTTCGATTCCGAGACTGTATAAATCACGTGGTTCTGAAGCGAAGAATTCGTCGAGCCATGCACGGAGCTTATTTTCATCCGGAAAGGAAGATCCTTGAAGGCTGATCGACAGAGATCGAAAAAGCTGAAAAATCTGAGGGTGTAATATCAGGTGAATAAGGGGTGGGTGCGGAATGGCGTCCCTAAACAGCTGCTGTGTAGTGTTTACTGTCAGTCTAGCAGAATGCGGGCGTGCGTTATCGTGGAGTAGCATCACTTCACGCAATCTTCCTGGTCTTTGTTCTCAGAATGCATCTGCAACACGTCTCAGATGTTGAAAATTAATATCAGCAGTGATTTACATCTACACCTCATCGTCGGTGTCCTACCAGACGTATAACATTATCTTTTGTGGATGCTCGCACCAGTAACGATGCAGGATAGGAGTGGTCGGTGTTGTCCACGATTCAGTTGATGACGAGGAAGCAGAAACGCACATGTGGCCACCGCGCATTTTTGTTATTTTGCTTTAGAGCACACGGTACCCAAACACCTGATTTTTTTAACCTTCCCCAATGCGTTCAAATGTCGCACGACGGTGGAATGATCACAGTTCGTCACAGTTTTCTAGCACAACATGACGTTGCCAGTTTATCAGCATACTTGCGTGGATCATTGCGGATTAATGCGTTTAAACGATCTTCATCAAATCCCAAAGGTCTGCCTGAACGTGAAGAATCACTAATGTCAAAATGATCCTCCTTAAAAGGAGAAAACCATTTTCAAAAATGGTTCAAATGGCTCTGAGCACTATGGGACTTAACATTTGAGGTCATCAGTCCCCTAGAACTTAGAACTACTTAAACCTAACTAACCTAACAACATCACACACATATATGCCCGAGGCAGGATTCGAACCTGCGACCGTCGCGCGGTTCCAGACTGTAGCGTCTAGAACCGCTCGGTCATCCCGGCCGGCAAACCATTTTCTTACCATGCTCTGTCCAGTGGAGTTGTCGCCATATATGGTGCTAATGTGTTTAACTGCCTCCGCTGCTGTCACCCTTCCACTGAACTCAAACAGAAAATTCGTCGCAAATGTTCCGCTTTCTCCACTTGGTAGTCCGTTTTCTAGCGTCCACATCTCCACTCACTATCTCCAAATGACAAAAAGGACAAAATTAAAATGGTAAAGTCAAATGGCAACAATAAAATAAAAAATGGGAACAGATAAATAAACCAATAGCAACCGGAATATCAATCTGTAAAACAAAAACGTTATGAATTTCTGAGCCAATCTAACATTTTTGTCGTTGCTTGTTCTATGTAAGGGTTGAAAAATATAAGAGGAAGACTCTTTCTCCGCCTTAGGCCGAACACTTAGTTCTTGGGTTTCCATTCTAACTGGTTCTTCGACATTTTGTGTATTACTGTTTGTCGTTATAGCTAGTCCTATTTTTTGGAAAATTGCGAACATTTACACCATTTTACATGTAAAATGGTGGATTATGTTGTTGAATAAAGGTGTTTCGTATGTGCCTTTTTTGTGACCTCTGGTTTTCGATATCTATCACCGATTATTTTAGACGGACGTGAAGTCTCCGTGCGGTATCAGCGCTGAATCTCAGAGACGGACCTGCTTAAATTGCGACTTTTGTCTCGGTACGTTGCCTTTAGAGAGCACATGTGCCCGCCTGGAATGCGGCGCGTGTCAGCCGGGCCGACTCATTCTATTTTGCTCGGCCGCTAACGAAGTGTCCATCCGCGTGTGATTTACACCGGCGCGGCGCCCCGCGTAGCAGATTAGCTACTTGTTGACGCCTCCGCAGTGGTAAATCTCAGACTCGCAGCTGGCGCTCTGCTGCCGGCCTTATTTTTCTTAATTAATTATTAGTTTATTTATTTGAGTATTTTTGTTGTGCCAGAGGCGCAGAAGAGTTTTGTTCCTGTGACTCGCGGCTTAACGCGGAATATATAGCTACACGACATCTTCTTGCTGAGATAGCTGTAGACTGTTTTACTACCGCAGGAACATTCCGGCGGCTGTAAAATGTTTCGATGGTGGCGCCGCAGGCGGGTCGGGCGGTTTGGTTATTCATGCTCTCCAACTATGGGAAGAGAAATTCAGAGGCTCATCGACTATCGTTTGAGTGACAGCAGTCAGATACTTGTTCATTCGTGTCTCCATTCTGGAAAAGTGTGTAATTCAAATTTCTCTTTAAATTTTCCTCCTACGAACTGCCCTGTTGTTAAAGTAAAATTATGTTTCTTCTTTCTTCCCCCCAAAAAACAAAAAAAAGGAAGAAAGAAAGTAAAGGAAACAGGCATTTCACAGTAAGACTTACTGCGGCTCACATCTTTTTTACTGGTCGTCCGAGACCTCGTTTCTCTACAGTCTAATAGTTTCGAACTTACTCGTGGAACCGGCTGTTTCATTGGTATTGCTATCAGCATTTGTCTGCTAACCGTCTCTAATGGCATCCTGACATCGTTATCTTCCTTCCTTTCTTACCTTCGTCAGCGGAACCCAGAACACCATGCGCTTTGATGATGTCTTTCACTCTCTCATTTCTTTTGTGATCGTCCATTCAGCTCTTCTAAGCTACCACATTTCGATTACTTAAACTTGGCTTCTGTTCTTAACCTTTTGAGTCCCAACAGTATAAAAACAAATATAATAAAACTTTTCACGAAAATAATCTTTATTATCATAATACAAGGAGAAATTGGCAAAAAGTAAACAGTCAGTTGTTTTAAGAAGGTGGTTTCTCTTTCGAACTACTAGGACATACAGTCTCCTGCCATCCATCATTTCATGTGATGGATTTGATAGCAAATTCGCATTTTCCTAGACGCTCCCGTATCTCGAAACGTCCATGAACTCATAATGCCTAAAACAAATAAGTTCTAAATAGCAAACAAAAACAGGCCTAAAATTTAATAATTTTTGTATTAAAACTACATACTGTTCCAGTGGTTTCATTTCGAACCCGCCGCGCGGGATTAGCCGAGCGATCTACGCGCGACAGTCATGGACTGTGCGGCTGGTCCCGGCGGAGGTTCAAGTCCTCCCTCGGGCATGGGTGTGTGTGTTTGTCCTTAGGATAAGTTAGGTTAAGTAGTGTGTAAGCTTAGGGACTGATGACCTTAGTAGTTAAGCCCATAAGATTTCACACACATTCCCTTCTCATTTCGAATCCACTCGTAAAAGCAGTAGTTCAAAATGAAATTCATGTTACAGTAACTTTAGATGTACTTGCTTGCACTGTCAGTGATATCCTCAGTATAGCCACTATTAAAAAAATGATATGTCACAAGCTCCTACAATCACGTAACATCACCAACTGTTGCGCTGAATGCTATAACGGAAAGTGATTGCTACAATGAACTGTATACGTTAAAGCACCTCAGTATACCACTAGCAGTCTCTGTCTTGCAATAACATCGGTGGTTTCATGCTAAAGGCACTGATTTATATAAAAATTAATAAAGTGGTCGTTTCAGGCAGAAAACGCTGGTACTGGAAGGGTTAAATGTTTCGCTTTAGGATGTGTGTTATCAATCGAGTCCTTCTTTTGTCAAGAAGTGTCATAAATACCTTTTCTCTCCAACTGTATTCAGTACCCCTTCACTGGTTATCCGATCTACCCGTATAATCTTCAGTATACTGTCGCAGAACCAGATTTCAAAAGCTTCTATTTCAGAAATGAATGATTTAAATTTCATAATTATCTTACAGTGTTCAAATAGTCTCCTTTGTAAAAATCTTGATTATTTGCGAAGGTCACTTGGTCATCAGTACACATAATTCTCCTCAGAAATTTCGGTCGCTCCATATTTTCTCTAGCGTTAAAAATTTCCAACTGATGTTTCCGCTAGTAGCTTCGTTAAGATAAAAGCTAAAATGTGGACGGTGACATTCTGCAGCTTTGTCTTACTTCAATACTTACTAAAGGAGGGAAAGTTTCAAACGTGAATTTTCACACATACTAGTGATGGTGAGCGAGGGTACCATATAAAACCACAAGTCTCGATTTTTCGTGAGTTATCAAAAGCTTTCATATAATCTGTGCAAAGAAGGAGCGGCTGTCGATTGAAGTCTCTATATTCCTCGATGAACTGTTTACTATGAATACATTATTACATTAGCCTCCTTATCAAAAATATACTTACTCATCAACTATTATATTGTCAAGTTGGGATAGAGTGCAAGACCATAAACTGTGTGCTGGTCAGTAAAAATATAATTTATCACATACGCTTTTGTTAAATAATTATTTTGTATATAAAGTCTACTGGGGTAATTATGCCATAGTCCAACAGGTGTGCATCTCATCTCTAATATTCATCCTGCAGAAGCACCGTTTATCTTCAGAATTCAGCTATTACTTAGCATGCCTGCTGTTGTTTCGCATCATTACTTGTGTTGCTACCTTCTTTTGACACCTGTCTCACTGTCAAAAGTTCTTATGAATTTTACGCCGGCCGCTGTGGCTGAGCGGTTCAAGGCGCTTCTATCCGAAACCGCGCTGCTGCTACGGTCGCAGGTTCGAATCCTGCCTTGGGCATGGATGTGTGTGATGTCCTTAGGTTAGTTAGGTTTAAATAGTTCTAAGTTTAGGGGACTGATGACCTCTGATAATAAGTCCCATAGTGCTTAGAGCCATTTGAACTATTTTCTTATGAATTTTAGCTCATCTGTAGCCTCCCGTATAAACACTTGACTACTATAGCCGCCTGTTCCATCCAGAAACGAGCTTAGTCTAGGGTGTGCTGAGAATTCTGGAACGGCAGAACACATTCCGGAAAACACTCATGTCTTCAGACTAAGGAGACGTCGAAACGTGACTATGCGTGGTTGCATTGGAAGCTAATGGAAATTTACTAACGCGAAAGTAATTGTGAGAAGCAGGATATTCGCAAAACAGATTTGGAGTCCAGCTTCGCCAATTTTTTTAAAAAATCTTTGTGGTGCCAAATAACAATAAAACGTCAGAAGATCATGTCCGCTCCCTGCCATTCTGTTAGCGGTGAAATTCAGGCAGGCGTAGGAAATGATGTTAGTTTTATAATTTCTTCTTATTTTGGGATCAATAAACTACTCAATCACCAGGTTTAGTCGTGACATTGATGCAAATGTTCCTTTACACTATGACATCTTTTATTTGTCTCTGAAGATCATTTGTCAAGTGTTAGTTGTACAAAGTGGTTGTGTTGATGTCTCTATTTGTACCATTATTTCCTGTGGAGAATCGATCACACATTCTCAAGCTACGTTTTGACTTCCAGAATGAGATTTTCGCTCTGCAGGGGAGTGTGCGCTCATTTGAAACTTCCTGGCAGATCGAAACTGTGTGCCGGATCGAGAAGACTCGAACTCGGGACCTTTGCCTTTCGGGGGCAAGTGCTCTACCAACTGAGCTACCCAAGGACGACTCACGACCGGTCCTCACATCCATGTCTCCGCAATATCCTTTCTTCCAGGAGTGCTACTTCTGCAAGGTTTGCAGAAGAGCTTCTGTGAAGTCTGGGAGGTGGGATACGAGGTACTGGCATAATTAAAGCTGGGAGGACGGGTAGTGAGTCGTGCTTGGGTAGCTCAGTTTCGGGGCACACACATTCAACGCCGGCACGGTAGCTCAGCGTGTTCGGTCAGAAGATTGCTCGCCCTCTGTAATAAAAAAAAACTGAGTAAGGGAATCAACGATCAACGATCAACTTGAACAGATGTTTTGTGACGTCCGCCGAGACCCAACACAACGAACAACACCGAACAAAACGAGGGAAAAAAAAAGAAAAAAGTTGGTAGAGCGCTTGCCCGCCAAAGGCAGAGGTCCCGAGTTTGAGTCTTGGTCCAGCACACACTTTTAATCTACATTTTTACTTCTTTTTCAACAAACCTAAAAGGAGAAATAGAGAAAGTAAGTGCTCTTCATACCCATACATTAGAATGAAATGGTGTCTGTCTGTAAGTCTGTCTCTCAGCGTCTGAGACAGGCAGCACAAGAAAAGAACTGCATTGTCTTTTCTCAAATAAACCAGCTGTCTTTTCTTAAAATTTGACGTATATGCAAATAATAACTAGGAAGAAAGTGTCATGACATGTTTACAGACAGGACATAATTGTAGAAATTGTTTTATAGGAATTGAGGACAAAGCATGAAAGCAGAGGACTGTCCCCATAAAATGAAGACATCTGGTCATTTTATTTAATTAATAAAAGTATAATAGGAGATTTGTATTGTTCTACCGTTGGATGTTGGTGGTAGGGGGGGGGGGGGGGGGGTGACAGAGAATCGGGGAGACCAAAGATGGGAAAAAAAGGGACGTCGGGTTTCAGTTCTACCTTAGGGTGGCAAAACACCTACCAACGCCCCTGATCATGATGGCATAACGTTACTCTGAATTCCGCTGTTCCATATTCGTAACATACGTAACATACAACAAGAGCACAACTTCACTGGTGGTACTCTCAAAATGACATGATGGCTGTACGGAGCAGAAAGTCGAACTAAGCTTCTGGAAGGGATGAACATACCAGTTTACACAATTATAACAACAAAGCGCTGCCAGATCGCTTGCGATGTTCTCTCTCATTACTTTTCCCACACACCTCATATGAAATTGTCTTAAAGTAACTGAGTAGCAGATACTTCAGTTTTATTATAAAACTAAGTCACGCATCCAGGAACAATACATATGCAAATCAATACCAAATTATTAAGCATTTAGTACCTAAGGACTGTGTGTTCTAAAATCCGCGTAAACGAGCGAACAATTTGCTAAACATTACTATTTTATCAAATTATTTGACAATTGTGCTACTTTGTTTGACGTGTTCGCAAACAGTGGTGTTGTTCGAGACAAATTTTGATTGACAACCGACTTGACAAGATGGCGGACATTGTGTTGTTTCGCCGCTTAGAGAGAAATTGTATTACAATTCTTCTCAATGTATCCTGAATTTCCACAGTTTTGGAAACTACTATCAAGGATAAAAACAAAACTGAAATAACATTTACCAAAACGGTAGAAATGTTTCGTCTTTCCCAACCAAATATTAAGCAAGAAGGCGTTAAGAGGAAAATCAGTATTATACGCGCACCATACAAGCAGTAGTGCAATAATTTTTTTTTTTTTAAATCGAAGCTCTACTGCTCTTCCACGACGATGTGTATGTTCCCAGGTTGCAGCATTTTAATGAAAAATAAGAGAATTTCGCATAACTGTGTTTTCAGTGGGAGTACGAAATCGTTATAACAACTTATTAACACTTAGCGTGAGGCTGACATAATATTACGGCGGTGCGGAAATGGGAATGCGCGACGAACGTAATATTACGTCACGCCAATTATTATGATTTTTTCGGTGTCTAACGTACATCGACGGCTCCCACAAACGTATGGTAAGACTGCGTAGTTTTTGCTAGATGATAGTAGCGATATCACTGGAAAATTCGTAGTTATTGAAACATTTCTTATCGTCCCCTGTTTCATAGGTATTAGCTCCCGTTCAAGTTCTCTGTTTCACGCGTTTTGTGTGCTTTTGTATTCAAAATGTGCCATGAAGAGGAGAAACGTCTGGAGCAATTAATTTAGTAAATCATTGACGAGAACGAAATATTTGATGACAATCTGGGGTACACGTTTATCGTATTGTTTTCGCATATTGTGTTGCTATGCAGGATTTTCCTGCAGGTAAATAAAGATATCAAACGGAGCATATGATTCCAACGAGTGGAATGTTGGACTATGCATCTCTCTATGTTTCTATTTGTATCACACTGTACTCCATTGCAAACGCCAAATTTTGTTTGGTTCTAGTGTTTTGTGTGTTTCTTTAGATTTAAATGGCCTGTAAAAAAAATAATAAAATAAACAGAAAGATTCCTTGTTTGCTTACCAGGGTGTGTATTTGAATACTGAAACTCCTTTTAATTTTTTTGCAATTGCTAATATTAAATTTAAGATGAACCTGTATTCAGACTTAACATTAGCATTGACAAAAGATTTATATTTAAAGTAAAAAGTCCAATAAACCTAAAAGTGTTTTGAAATTCCAACGACACATTTGTGCGCACGAGTTATAACTTTAAAAAAACTGCCAGTTGTTAAGAACAGGCAAGGGCAGCTACATACAAGAACAATATCGCAAGTGTTAAATGTTTGACTGTCCATAAGGAGAAAGTTGATGTAATCATCAGGTTCTGAGTGTAGTATTTCTTTTAACTGGTTTTTTGAGTATATTTCTCTCTCAGCTGCACTAGTGTCCTGTTGTCTTTTCCTTCTTTATACAGGGTGTTGAGAAATTACACTTAACAAACTTCTGGGACTTGCAAAGGAGACTGAGAACATAATATTTTAACAGGAACCGATACCCGGAAACGTACCGCTTTCGTGCCACAGCCGTCTGAAAACATGTTTGAAATGTAGGTTTGCAACAGGGTAGTCATGGTGGGGGGTAGTTGCGTCTGATCGGCTGACGTCATTTGGCGTCTATCCAACCTCCCTGACCTGGTTCGAGCCTCATTCGCATGTCTGTGATTATTAGCGGAACGTGGTTGAGAACGTTTGCAGAATACACCGACATCACCCTTCTGTATAGCGAAGCTCACTGTAATTGAAGAGTTGCTCGACGCATTTTTCGAGATAGTTATCCATAACGTCCTACTCCATCGCTTGTGTATCCTTTTCGCCACAATTACGCAACGGCTTCCAGAAAGAAGTATCTTCAGCGTCACTCCAGGCGTGACTGTGGTGCTCCAGGGAGACGCCGCACATACGAATTGGGAGAGAGGTTGTGAAAACAGATTATTTTTCTTTGGTTATGAGTGAGTGGAATTGTAAAACAAGTAATGTACTGGGTCACGCCTAATAAATTGCTTATAAAAATGTTTGCGTTACCAACATGTTATAAAATGGTTGTAGCACGAAGATGGGTTCCTATTCAAAACATTATGTACTCACTCCGCTCTACAAGTCCAAGAAGTTTCTAACGGGAATTTCCAACCACTATGTTCACAGTGCTAAAGGCAATGCAAGAATCGCTTTGTCTGCATTCATAGCACATAGCTCCCGGCACAAGTGTGACGGCTACTTGAAATGTGAGGTTAAATTTTACAAACTTGGCTGGCACGTCTGCGCACTTGTTTGACTAGCCCGTCGACAGAAAACAGTAGATTCGACAAACAAGCTTGAATGTTACCAGGGGTCTTTATTTTTCACCATTCTTCAAACTCAGTAAGGAAAGAGAAACTTGTGAAAATTCATGGTGTTCCTACCCGCGCTGTATATATGCACAGTAGTCTCTTGCGTGTCTAGCGATTCCTAGTCGCCCCCCACCCCCGCCTCAGCTCTCGCTTTCTCTATCTATCTACCTATCCATCCAGCCATCTCTCTCTGTCTGTGTCGCGCTCGCTCTCTACAGAAGCTCGGCAGGCACTTGAGGACTAATGACTGGTTATGAGGGCCACCGGCGGATCGTTTGTCTGCCTGAGCGCTCGGCAGCCCAGCACAGGTTGCTGTCACGGCGAGCAGCGGCCCGTGTCACGATTATTTCGGATCCTCTCCCCAGAGCATTTGTCCGCACGCCATAAACTGTAGTCGGTTACTACAAATTACGAAATTTAGCAACGCCACGGCACGTAATTTTTCAGTTGCTGCTGGCGGAAAAGTAAGCCGCCGTTCGTTTCGTCGTTAGTCTTAGGCTTGTTAAGAACCCAGCAGCAATCAACAGTCTTAAAATCTGTTCGCTTTTGCGCCTGTGCTCTACTGCTGGGTTCGAAATGGAGTACACTGAGTTGTCTACATATTGTGGCCTACCAATTGTAATTCAGAACCTCCTTCATTGGTTTAAGATGTACATTTATACTCCACAAGCCACCCAACGGTGTGTGGCGGAGGACACTTTACGTGACACTGCCATTACCTCCCTTTCCTGTTCCAGTCGCGTATGATTCGCTGGAAGAACGACAGCCAGTAAGCCTCCGTGCGCGGGAGGAATAAGTTGGGGGAAGCAATATATTCCATACCTCATCCAGAAACGCACCCTCTCGAAACCTGGACAGCAAGCTACACCGCATGAAGAGCGCCTCTATTGCAGAGTCTGCCACTTGAGTTTGCTGAAAATCTCCGTAACGCTATCACGCTTACCATATAACCCTGTGACGAAACGCGCCGCTCTTCTTTGGATCTTCTCTATCTCCTCCGTCAACCCGTTCTGGTACGGATCCCACACTGATGAGCAATACTTAAGTATATGTCGAACGAGTGTTTTGTAAGCCACCTCCTTTGTTGATGGACTACGTTTTCTAAGGACTCTCCCAATGAATCTCAACCTGGCACCCGCCTTACCAGCAATTAATTTTATATGATCATTCCACTTCAAATCGTTCCGTACGCATACTCCCAGATATTTTACAGATGTAACTGCTACCAGTGTTTGTTCCGCTATCATATAATCATACAGTAATGGATGCTTTATGGGATGGTATATTTTGGAAACCGACATATTGCACGCAGTTCGTACTTTTCAAATGGAAATGAGGCCATTTGATGTCTTAAGCAGATAGAGAACTACGAGAGAAAAGCAAATGGTGCCTTTGATTTGAGTATGGCATTATTCATTTTTGAGCTGTGGTGCATTATGTGAGACCAAAGCCTTAATTGTTGATTTATGGCTGACCACAGTTTCCTGAATGACGTGGTGAATACTACGCTCGGGAACCTTACTGAACGGTGCCAGAACAGTGGTTGGTGTTGCTTTACCCCTAGCCGTTTCCGATCGTCCTGCTTTCGGCTTACCTGCGACAGAGCCAGTTTCATGGAATTTCGCGAGAAATGTCACCACGTCCTTGTGGGTGATGGGTTGCCTGTCTGAGTGGCATTGGTTGAAATCCTGTGTGATAACACGAGTTCTGCTTTCTCCTAATATCAGGTTAGTGTCAGTGCGATCTCCATTTGATAGCGCCAGCAGCTCCAAGAAAGAGGCATCAGTAGTAAATCGGAAATGATTAAAGCGAGCTCGAATGGAACGCACCATTGTCTTTTTCGTGTCATTCTTTATCTATCTGATATGTCAGAAGACTCCCTTTCCATATGAAAATTACAACTTGCATCCAAGATGGCGACTTACAAAATGAATGGTCATGCACCTATGAACCACCCAGTATATGAGTACAATGAGACACGGAGTGTCGCAGCAAGAACCAGTCTTATAATACGACCAAGCGCACGGAATGTGTAAGGTAGGCCTATATACCTAAAGTCGTCATTGCTGAGCCTTATTGTAAACTCGTCTTAGCGTTTGCTGAATTTAACACGAAAGCTCTTATCGACATCTTCAAAAATTCTTGCAGATATTATGCCTGGTGACTAGATTTATTATTGTCTTCTGATTAGATACAGTAGGAGTAATTTATTTGTTGCGTGCTAGCCTGTGCTCAACATAAAGTTGTATAGTAACAACAGGGAATTAAATACAGCTTCCAGTTTAGCGCGGCATATGATGGCGTTGTAAGATCTAGGTAAAGTGATCATGTGATCCAAATATTCTGTCTCATGACCTCGATTTCGCGGAAGGCGTCCACGCGTCATTGGTTTCGTTCGAGATTGAAGGTGTGCGGGACGGATTTGTGCATACTTCCCTCTTCCTCAGAACAAACTAGAGAATGTCTTCAATATCTGATTTAGAGATGTTGCTCCATTATAATTTGTGACACAACAACGGTGAGCACTACGCTCGCGCGTCCACCACTGCCTGCTCACAAATGGTATCTGTTGTTTTGCCGTTTCAGTTCAAGCTACCAGCGTAGTTATTGCACTGATGCCGGTTATACGACGGAAATAAAATCTTTTATCTCTTTTTTTTTTTTTTGGACGGATTGTGTATGAGTGGTATGCAACGAAATTCGTGTTTTGACAGTGATGTAGGTACCTTAGGAGGCGAAAGAAGATTCATCATCCGCTCATAAATTGGTCGCCGGTCCTGTAGCAGACTGATTAATAGTTGATGGATTTGTTGTCCTGCGTCTTATTGAAAGCTTAGGTACGGAATTGACGTTCTGGGAACTCGTGGAGTAGATATGGGAATATGCGTCCTTTGTGGTGACTAAGGATGCTTGATTGCATAGAAAGGAAGCGATAAGGCGAACATCATGAAGAGGAGACTGGAACACCGTACAGTACACACTCATAGCCTCTTCCCACGTCAAGGGATTTTCGGAAGCGGATGTCCCAGGAGATGAGGGAGGTGCAACATTTGGTCTACCACCGCAACATCCCTTTTACTTTCGGTCGTTCAGTGCACACATTTATTGCTTAGTGCTTATACCGTCTTCTCAAGCAAATGTTGACTCCCAGAATGCTTTGATGCAGCTATCGGCCAAGAACTTTTTATGGACTATTTACAACGATTTCACAAGCTGCGACAGCGTCGCCAATGGAACAATGACTCGAAAAAGTGGCATAAATTTCTTTTATTCCACGTCTATGGTCACGGGACCATTGATCTGAGGACCTACAAGTCTGTGATCATATACGTGAAATAAAAAAAAATTATTTACAATGACCAGACTGAAACTTCCTGACAGATTAAAACTGTGTGCCGGACCGAGACTCGAACTCGGGATCTTTGCCTTTCGCGGGAAAGTGCGAATGGCAAAGAACCCGAGTTCGAGTCTCGGACCTGCACACAGGTTTAATCTTCCAGGAAGTTTTATATCAGCGCACACTCCGTTGCAGAGTGAAAATCTCATCTGGAATGACCAGACTGTTGAAAGAAGTATGGCCACTAAACAACGTATGTGAACATTGGGTGGATATCTACATCTACATCAATACTCCACAAGGCACCTGACTGTGTGTGGTAGAGGGTACTTGTGGTACTGATCTCTCTCCCTCCCCCCTTTTTCCTGTTCCATTGGCAATTAACGAGTGGGAGGAACGATTGTCGTAAATCGTCATATTAGCTCTAATTTATCGAATTTTCTCGTTTTGGTCACTTCGCGAGACATATATGAAAGGCAGTATTATCTTGTCGGAATCTCTCGGAATATAAACCATTCCGTGGTCCGCAATGCCTCTCGTATAGCGTTGGTCACTGGAGTTTACTGAGAATCTCCGTAACGCTCTTGCGCCGACTAAACGGCCCCGTGACGAAACGCGCCGCTTTTGTTGGACATTCTCTACCTCTTCCACCAGTCCTACTTGTCAAGGGTTCCAGAGTGATGCGCAATACACAAGAATCTGTTGAACAAGCGTTTTGTAAGAAATATTCTTTCGTGAATAAGTTACATTTACTTAAGATTCTTTCTATGAAACTTGGTCTGCATCTGCTTTTCCTACTATTTCTTTCATATGGTCATTCCAGTTAAGGTCTCTCCATCTGGATACTCCAAGATGTATTACTGTACATACTGTTTCCAACAATTTGTCGTCAATGGTGTAGTTTTACAGTAGTGGATTTCTTTTCCTACACGATACATGGGAAATATGTTACATTTTTATTTACGTTCAGGATCAACTGCCAGTGAGTGCATCTTCATCCATCCTCTGCAGGTCCTTGCTGCCTTCTTGTAGCCAACCGAGTCATCTGCGTACAGCTTTATGGATTTTTGACATTTTATAGTAGATAATTTCCATATATTTGAAACAGTAACGGTTCTATCACACTTATTTCGGTTACTCCTGAAATAACCTTTGCACCTGTCAATTTTATTCCGTTTAGAGCGACATGTAGAGTTCTCTCTGCAAGGAAGTCTTGAATTCAGTCGCAAATCTGGCCAGTTACTCGGCAAGCTCTTATTTTTTTCACTAAACACCAGTCAGAATGGTATGAAATGCCTTCCTGGAATCTCAGAACAATACATCAACCGCGTCAGTCGAAGCGCTGATGTGTACAGCACTGCGGATTTCATAGTGAAACAGAGCGAGCTGAGTTTCTGGTTTCGGAAGATCTCTTCCATAATTCTACAACAGGCTGACGGCTGTGATATAGGCCAATAGTTATGTGCATCTATTCTACGACCCTTCTTGAAAACGAGAATGATTTGCGCTTCTTTCCAGTCACTAAGTGTCCTTCGTTGCTCTTGCTGTTAGTAGGGAAGCAAGGTTTTTCGCATAATCTCCGTAGAATCTTACAAATACTAGAGTCTTACAAGTACCTCATCTGATCCTGATGCCTTTCCACTATTGCTTTTCTGTTCCGCGATCACTTATCTTTGTATCTTCCATTTTGTTGTTCGTGCCACAGATAACGTTCCTAGAAAACCAATACCGTATGCGGTATCTCTGGTTCACTGAAGCCAGGCACTTTAGAATCGCAATATGGTAGCGTGCGCAAAGGACGTGTAAAAAGTTATTTACTGATAAAACCGTCGTAATAAATGGGGCTAGACTGATATAACTACGTTACATTTAGAATTTTGACATAATGGCCAACACATACGTCGTGTTTGGCTGTAATGTTACTTGCAGAAGACGGAAGATACGAGGAACGGAAGATGTTTCGGTGCAAGCATAAATGTTTCACAAGAAAGTGGCCGAGCGGTTCTAGGCACTACAGTCTGGAACCGCGCGACCGCTACTGTCGCAGGTTCGAATCCTGCCTCGGGCGTGGATGTGTGTGATGTCCTTAGGTGAGTTGGGTTTAAGTAGTTCTACGTTCTATGGGACTGATGACCTCTGACGTTAAGTCCCGTAGTGCTTAGAGCCATTTGAACCACAAGAAAGTGAACGCCATAATGTTAAATGTAGCGTCGGCAGTGACATCTATGGTCGTAGTCTCGAATCTCTACTCACTGCGCTTTTGCACAGTGTATTGATAAATACTGTGAGAGTTGAATGTTTTGTGGTAACACCGGTTCCCGTCAGATCACCGAAGTTAAGCGCTGTCGGGCTGGGCTAGCACTTGGATGGGTGACCATCCGGTCTGCGGACTGCTATTGGCAAACGGGGTGCACTCAGCCCTTGTGAGGCAAACTGAGGAGATACTTGATTGAGAAGTAGTGGCTCCGGTCTCGTCAACTGACATACGGCAGGGGCAGCGGTGTGCTGACCACATATGCCCCTCCATATCCACATCCAGTAACGCCTGAGGGCTGAGGATGACACGGGGGCCGGTCGATACCGTTGAGCCTTCCAAGGCCTGTTTAGTTTTTAGGTGACTGTTTTGTTTTATCGGTTGCAGTTTTGGCTATATGCACTCATTTTTAGCCAATTTAAATGCTGAAAAAATGTGCAACATATATCAAAATTGCCTTTCGCTAAGGAGCTATTTGGTTCGAACGAGGCAAACTGGTTACTTCAAGATGATAATGATCCGAAACATCGCAGTCGTCTCTGTACAGCGTGGTAACAAGACAGTGGGTGTCCACGATGGATTGGCGTGCAATGTCTCCGGATGCAAATCTGATCAAAATGTTTGGTCGTATATTAAGATGAATCTTAAAGGGACGCCAATAATGCTTTGAAGCTGCTCTCATATAAAATCAGGACGCTTTGGAGGTCTCTACCGAGAGCATATGCAGAAAATCTTGTGAAAAGCATGACAAAAAGGTGCCAAGCTATAATCGATAGGGGCAACGGCCTTGCCGCAGTGCATACACCGGTTGCCGTGAGAATACCGAAGTTAAGCGCTGTCGGGCGTGGTCGGCGCATGGATGGGTGACTATCCAGGCCGCCATGCGCTGTTGCCATTTTTCGGGGTGCACTCAGCCTCGTGATGCCAATTGAGGAGCTATTCGACCGAATAGTAGCGGCTTCGGTCGAGAATATCATCTTACGACCGGAAGAGCGGTGTGCTGACCCCATTCCCCTCCTATCCGCATCCTCCCCACGAGGATGGTCCCGGTAGGCCACTCGTGGCCTGAAGACAGATAAGGGCGGCGATGGGATTAACTATTAGGTAATTGTGCAATTAGTAGACTAATAACATCTTTCCAAGTAAAGGATATTTTTAATATTGTCTATTATTTCATACAGATAGCGACGTACAATTTCCTGTGGAACTTACTGTAACCAGAAACATCTTACATGTTTTTGCTTTTGTACTATATGTAAGCCTAAATAATTATAATATAGCTTGTCTTACTTGAGATACCGGCCGGCCGATGCGACCGAGCGGTTCTAGGCGCTACAGTCTGGAACCGCGCTACCACTACGGTCGCAGGTTCGAATCCTGCCTCGGGCTTGGATGTGTGTGATGTCCTTAGTTAGGTTTAAGTAGTTCTAAGATCTAGGGGACTGATGACCTCAGCAGTTAAGTCCCATAGTGCTCAGAGCCATTTGAACCATTTTTTTTTTTAGATACCAGCACTGTTTAACTAGTTTATTTGTATTTTAAGAGGTTTAATAAATCTAATATTAACAGACGTATCTTCATAGCTGGCATATCATGATTCTACACTCCTGGGAATTGAAATAAGAACACCGTGAATTCATTGTCCCAGGAAGGGGAAACTTTATTGACACATTCCTGGGGTCAGATACATCACATGATCACACTGACAGAACCACAGGCACATAGACACAGGCAACAGAGCATGCACAATGTCGGCACTAGTACAGTGTATACCCACCTTTCGCAGCAATGCAGGCTGCTATTCTCCCATGGAGACGATCGTAGAGATGCTGGATGTAGTCCTGTGGAACGGCTTGCCATGCCATTTCCACCTGGCGCCTCAGTTGGACCAGCGTTCGTGCTGGACGTGCAGACCGCGTGAGACGACGCTTCATCCAGTCCCAAACATGCTCAATGGGGGACAGATCCGGAGATCTTGCTGGCCAGGGTAGTTGACTTACACCTTCTAGAGCACGTTGGGTGGCACGGGATACATGCGGACGTGCATTGTCCTGTTGGAACAGCAAGTTCCCTTGCCGGTCTAGGAATGGTAGAACGATGGGTTCGATGACGGTTTGGATGTACCGTGCACTATTCAGTGTCCCCTCGACGATCACCAGTGGTGTACGGCCAGTGTAGGAGATCGCTCCCCACACCATGATGCCGGGTGTTGGCCCTGTGTGCCTCTGTCGTATGCAGTCCTGATTGTGGCGCTCACCTGCACGGCGCCAAACACTCATACGACCATCATTGGCACCAAGGCAGAAGCGACTCTCATCGCTGAAGACGACACGTCTCCATTCGTCCCTCCATTCACGCCTGTCGCGACACCGCTGGAGGCGGGCTGCACGATGTTGGGGCGTGAGCGGAAGACGGCCTAACGGTGTGCGGGACCGTAGCCCAGCTTCATGGAGACGGTTGCGAATGGTCCTCGCCGATACCCCAGGAGCAACAGTGTCCCTAATTTGCTGGGAAGTGGCGGTGCGGTCCCCTACGGCACTGCGTAGGATCCTACGGTCTTGGCGTGCATCCGTGCGTCGCTGCGGTCCGGTCCCAGGTCGACGGGCACGTGCACCTTCCGCCGACCACTGGCGACAACATCGATGTACTGTGGAGACCTCACGCCCCCCGTGTTGAGCAATTCGGCGGTACGTCCACCCGGCCTCCCGCATGCCCACTCTACGCCCTCGCTCAAAGTCCGTCAACTGCATATACGGTTCACGTCCACGCTGTCGCGGCATGCTACCAGTGTTAAAGACTGCGATGGAGCTCCGTATGCCACGGCAAACTGGCTGACACTGACGGCGGCGGTGCACAAATGCTGCGCAGCTAGCGCCATTCGACGGCCAACACCGCGGTTCCTGGTGTGTCCGCTGTGCCGTGCGTGTGATCATTGCTTGTACAGCCCTCTCGCAGTGTCCGGAGCAAGTATGGTGGGTCTGACACACCGGTGTCAATGTGTTCTTTTTTCCATTTCCAGGAGTGTAGAATGCGTATGTTAAACTCCACTAGTACGTAAATGTTCGCCCAACTGTCGAATTTGTTTAGGCCACCGCCCAAAGCTTACAAAGTCAGTCGGTTTCAGAAAATCTTAGTATTACCGTACACAAACTTCGTGATGCCACCAAACGTCAAGCTTTAGTAAAAGATGCGTTTTTACCAGTCTCGCAATGTGTGTCTGTGTTTCGTAAGTACTGAAATAAATTTAATGGTGATTTGCTAAAATGATTTATTTCCTGTTGGGAGACAATATCACCGGCCACAACACGCGTTTGCCGTGACGCCTTTGTGTCCCCCTTTGGCAGAACTAGTGGCTGACCGAGTAATATCTTTGTCACCTTAGTCCGAGCGCATCTCAATATCGCGTGACGGCGGCGGTACGAGAGTACGGATGTAATATAATACCGTGATATGTTCTCGGAGAAGAGGTCATAAGAAGTAAGAGTTTAAAACACGTTATTTGCCGTTATCTGCGCGGCCATCAGGCCAGCTGTAAAGTGAGGCAAGTAGTTACTCGCATAAAACACTGAGCGCGGGCGCGTCTTGTGTGTCCCTCTCGAGGTTTAGCTGCACTGCGCCCGAGCGAAACCTGTATTCGCGAGTGGTAGTGCAGCCACGAAAGCTACGGTTCGCCTGCCGGTGCGGACAGCTTTATCGTCCGAAAGTAATAGGTAGCGGTGCGGCGTTCGCCACGCGCCTGTCACACTCGTTACGTTCTGTTACGTTCCGTCAGCCGCGGGACCCGATGCCATCTCCGTGGTCGCCGTTGCGTTCGCCGCAGATACCATCGGCGGTGTAGAGGCGCACAGCGAGTATATGGCCCGGGGCAGGCGGCACCTCCAGCGCTTCTCACTTCTCCGCTTTCCGCCCCGTGTCGGCGCGAGGCCAAAGGCAAATTTCCCGGCGCTCGACAGCAGTCTGTAGTCCCGCCGGCTCATTTGCCCGTCGGTCTGAATCAGGAATTATGATAGTTAGGGCGAGCATATTCGCGTTAACTCACTACCCCTTTATTTTTATTTTTTAAACTTACACAGCTTTTGCCGGCAACCAGACTCGCTTCATTATACGCAGGTATTTATAATGTTGCAGCTAGTGTAATACTGTCGCTTCTACAGGAAAGTTAATACATCTAAAGCCAACAAGTTTTGTTATCTCGGAACCCATCTTTGTCGAGGCGTATCATGAGAACATTAGCTTCATTAATTATCATATTTACCATCTGAGGTCTCCAATTCATAATATGCACGAAGTGCAGGTGTTCCTACTCGTAGTGCCTCATAAATATTTCAGAAGTGCGTCGCGATCTTTATTTTTCTGTGGAAATCCATAAAGAATCACAATTTCATCCTATAGCTGTTGAAAAATAGATCGCTCATTACGAGCATTATAATGTTAGAACTACAAATCCTAACAAAAAAAACGTGAAGGAGGAATCTAAATGAAATTTTGCGCATTGAGAGGGTATCTGATGTTATTACAACGATTACAACATCGAGTCAGATTCACAAAGAACTTTTTGAGGCCACTTACCAGTATGACGTTGCAACTTCTCCTACTTGCATAAAACACTAGTTCGATTGGAAAGGGTGCCATAAACGGTCAAGCTGGCCCACTGATCAGTGATATCGTGGACACTGGCAATGGGACGAAGCTGACATTTACATCTGCATCTAAAAGCATGCTCCGTGTAGTGTATGGCAGAGGGTGCCATGTAGCACTGCCAGTCATTCATTTCCAGCTCCACTGAAAAATGGAGAGAGGAAAAAACATCTGTCAAAAAGCGTCCTTACGAGCCACAATTTCTCGCATCTTCGCGGTCCTTACGCGAAGTGTGCGTTGGCAGCAGGAGAATCGTTCTGAAGCCACCTGCCAAGTGCTTATTCTTAGTTCGAAATTAATTCGAAATTAGTCCCTCAAAAACGAGAGTGCCGTCAAGAGTGCCCAAGTGGAATGTTCGAAATGAATTCGCTGGCTGCAGATTCCTTGACATCAGCTGTTTTAGGTATAGAACTGCTACCAAATAGTGACGTTTGAAAATGTATGCATTTCTGGGACTCGAGCTCGGTTTTCCAGTCTATTAAGAGCGGTCACCTTAACCACTTCCGCTGTCCGTGAAAGCTCACCGGACTGATCCAAGCTTCCATATGTCACTCTCGCCACACCTTTATATCATAAATCACTAAAATCCGCGTTCGAGCCCCGGTCCGGTACAGATTTTCATATGTCGCTAGTAGGTAGTGGATCTATACCTAATACAGCTGATGTCAAGAAATTTGCAGTCAGCGAATTAATTTCGAAGTATTTCGCACAGCTATGGATCGTCAATGATGTCTCTTCTGCCAGAAGTGAATGTACGTTTCTCAAAAGTGTTCCTCGAAAAGAACGTCGCCATCACTCTAGGGATTCTCGTTCCCGTTTGAGTTTACGAAGCATCTCCGTAACTCAAGTCTTGATCGAACCCACCGCTAACAAATCTGGCAGCACGCCTCTGCATTGCTTCTATGTCTTCCTGAAATCCGACCTAATGGACATCCCAAACACTCCAACCCTACTCACGTGTGGGCCACACTAGCATTACATACGCGGTCTCCTTTACAGATAAATCACACTTTCCTAGTAAACCTAAGTCGACCGTTCGCCTTGCTCACTACAATCCTTACATGCTCGTTCCATTTCATATCGCTTCGCAAAGTTACACGTAGATATTTTTCGACCTAAACTATCTCAAGTAGCGCACTACTAGTGAAATGAAATGAGCGTTTGGCGTCATTGCCCGGGAGGCCCCTTGCGGGGCAGGTCCGGCCGCCTATGAGTGTGACTTCTGAATCCTTCCTGGTCATGCTGACAAAGTTTTATGAATTTATTTGTAAAAGTATAGACAGTGGAAATTAAAATGTCCTGTGATGCCTCTCCTGCTCCAAGTCGGGCCGTTTGACGTCCTACCCCCCTTAAGGCAACAAGGACGCCGTAATTAACACTTCACTGCGGCTGAACGAGATCATGCAACAGGGCCACGAGAGACTTAATCTTCTTTCCGCGACACTGCAGAAAGACTTGGCAGGAGTGTAGCTGTGTACATGATTGGTGGCAGTGGTGAGATGGGCAAAGTCGTCCATCCTTGAGAACTAGTTCACTGGCGATCGCTCTTTTTTGGGGACCGTTCATTGTTACTCGTTCACCATTCACTGTGCTTGGTATATGATTCTTATGAGAAACTGAAAATTAGTAGCATAGGTGACTGAAGATGGAAGGCGCCAAGAGTGGGCACTTGCCTCCCCCCTGGAGTAAAGGGTTTTTATTCATAACAGAATTCTCACACACTTGCAATTTTCGTGATTCTGCAGAACATCTCGTTTAGTCAACTGTAGCGTTATGTGGCTGATCGCAGTGAAACAATATAAGGTGGTGCACGAAAAACCGGCCCTGAGTACTGACTGCTCGCCAATCACGCAGCATTTGTTGATCGCTACGAGCAGAATAAAATAAACATGTAATAATTAGGAAGTGAAGAAATAACAAATAAAGTAATGCAAACAACTTCGAAATAATAGATGACGATTGGTAAGAGACAATGAGCAGTCTAGTACTCGGGGCCGATTTTTCGTGCGCCACTCTGTACCACTGAAATAATATTGTAATAGTTATATTCTCTTTACAAAATGTGACACCATATACCCGATTACGAAGTGCAGGCTTCATTTGGTTGTAAGTCTGTCTGCCTTCCATAACAATGAATATGCTTTTTTACATTGAATAAAAAAAAGACGGAAAATTGCCACTCGTGTGTGCCATGCCGACGTCCTTTGCATGTGTAATAACAAAAAATCTTGCCTTTTTACGAATATTTCTTCTGCTGTTTTTCGAAATAGTGAAGTAAGCTGGTACGCCGTTTTGTTAAGTGAAAAAATTATGTATTACATAACACGCAATTTTTATATATAATTGCGTAGGCTTCCGCGACCAGAGTCAGTCGACATAAAAGTTTTCTGGGTTTGATACCGCATAATGATGTATAAAGCCACTGCTGCTGGAGAAAACCAACGTTTCGGCCACGGTTGCAGCGGCCTTCTTCTGGGTCTATTAGAAGAAGGCCGCTGCAATCGTACCAGAAACGTTGGTTTTTCTCCAGCAGCAGTAGTTTTTTACATTATGACGTGGTACCAGACCCAGAAAACTTTTATGTCGAATTTTTATGTAGTTTACGCAATTATAAAATACACTTTAATTACCGGTCGTGGGCACTAATAGAATACGAAAAGAACCAGGAGTTCAAAAAAGGTTTGAAACAGATCTAGAAGGGGCGTGCGAAGCGAACGAAAGGAACAACAACAACTCAATACCGAACTAATTATGAGCAGTGGGCAATGGAACTGCGACGAGTGGCCACGCGAAGAAGGACGAGTCCGGCCGAGCGAGACCGCATCTCGTGGTCGTGCGGTAGCGTTCTCGCTTCCCACGCCCGGGTTCCCGGGTTCGATTCCCGGCGGGGTCAGGGATTTTCTCTGCCTCGTGATGGCTGGGTGTTGTGTGCTGTCCTTATGTTAGTTAGGTTTAAGTAGTTCTAAGTTCTAGGGGACTGATGACCATAGATGTTAAGACCCATAGTGCTCAGAGCCATTTGAACCATTTTTTTCGAGACAGATGGGAACGGAACCGAGGCTGGAAAGAGACCGGCCGACGTGCTGTTCGGGAACGAGACCGGCCGTTTCCCGTTCCCGGGAACTGTAACTAGAAAGCTGCTACCGAAGTGAACTATGAAAGACCGTTCCTTAGAATTCGTTCCTCGCTCGTTTCGCTCATCTTGGTGAAACGTTCCTTTGGACCCGTTAGCTCGCGAACGAGCCATCTCTAGTGGTCACGGAAATGTACGGTCGCGAGAACACAGGGCGCCGGACAGCTACGTGGCACTACCGAGAGAGACTATCGTGTTGGATGTGTTGCTGTGGCGCATTGTACTGCATCTGCAGCAGCAATTTGAGCTGTAATTGGCACCGCAGTGACACGGCGACCTGTTAAAAATAGGTTTCTTCATGAACAGCTTAGAGCCAGACGCCTTTCAGCGTGCATTCCACTAACGCCAAACCACCGCCATAAGCGACTTCAGTGCTTTCAAGCGAGAGCTCAGTGGAGGGCAGGATGGACATCTATTGTGTTTTCTCATGAAGGCTGGTACTGTCATTAACTGCCGAGTGTTGAATGGGCAGAGTCAGGTTAAGGGTCTGTAACTGTCTCCGTTCTGAACGCGCTGGACCTACAACTGCAGTTGTGCTCTGTCGTGCGATTTCGTATGACAGCAGAAGCACTCCCACGCCATCTGACTGCAAATCTGCATGTCACTCTGGTCGTTTGACCCGTTGTGCTGGCAGTCATGAACAGCATTCCAGAGTAGATAAGAGATTAGATTAGATCAGTACTTATTCCACAGATCATGAATACGACACTTCGTGTCAGGTTAATAAAAGGTGTCTATACAAGATATTACATTATACAAAATATTACATGACACTTAATATTTTTACTTTTTTGGTGGGGGGGGGGGGAAATTACCCACTTACTATATCCAAAAATTCATCTAATGAGTAGAAGGAATTGCAATTCAGAAATTCTTTTAATTTCCTTTTAAATGCTATATGGCTATCTGTCAGACTTTTGATGCTATTACGTAAGTGACCAAAGACTTTTGTGGCAGCATAATTTACCCCCTTCAGAGCCAAATTTAGATTGAACCTTGAGTAGTGAAGATCATCCTTTCTCCTAGTGTTGTAGCCATGTACAATGCTATTACTTTTGAATTCGTTCGGATTCTTAATAACAAACTTCATAAGTGAATATATATATATATATAGTGAGGCTACAGTGAAGATCCCTAGCTCTTTAAATAAGTGTCTGCAGGATGATCTTGGATGAGCTCCAGCAATTATTCTGATTACATGCTTTTGTGCAATGAACAATCTTTTGAAACTCCGCTGCAGGGTGAAAATATCATTCTGGAAACATGCCCCAGGCTGTGGCTAAGCCATGTCTCCGCAATATCCTTTCTTCCAGGAGTGCTAGTTCTGCAAGGTTCGCAGGAGAACTTCTGTAAAGTTTGGAAAGTAGGAGACGAGGTACTGGCAGAAGTAAAGCTGTGAGGACGGGGCGTGAGTCGTGCTTGGGTAGCCCAGATGGACAGCCGACACGGTAGCTCAGCGTGCCGGCATGGTAGCTCAGCGTGTTCGGTCAGAGCGTTAGCTACCCTTTTCTAATAAAAACAAGTGAACGAACGGATCAACGAACATGGTTTTTTTGCCGGCACGGTAGCTCGGCGTGTTCGGTCAGAGAGCTGGTTTGCCTCTGTAATAAAAAACTGAGTGGTAGAATCAACAAAACCAACTTGAACGGATGTCATGTGACGTCCGCAACGACCAAACACAACGAACAATAACGAAAAAAAAGCGTGTTCGGTCAGAGAGTTAGCTGCTCTTTGTAACAAAAAAGCTGAATTAATCGATCAACAACGAACTTCAACGGGTGTCTTACGACGTCCGCCCCGAGCAGATGCAACGAACGAAAGCGAACAAAATTATTTAAAAAAAAAGGAAAAGAAAGATGGTAGAGCACTTGCCTGCGAAAGGCAAAGGTCCCGAGTTCGAGTCTCAGTCCGCCACACACTTTTAATCTGCCAGGAAGTTTCATATCAGCGCACACTCCGCTGCAGAGTGAAAATCTCATTCTGATGCCATACGCAAGCAGAGAATGAAAATAGGCGTGGTAAGCTAATTTACTGAGATGTATATCGCCAAACTTTGCAGTGACCCTAATAGCATAAATAGCTGTGTTTTCGACCAGGATAAGGCTCGCCCACATACCGCTGTTATAATCCAACATACGCTACAGAGTATGCACACGTTGCCTTGGCCTGCTCGAGCAGCAGATTTCCAGTCAAGCGCATATAGATCACAGGAAGACAACTCCAGCGTCATCCAAAAACAGCATTAACCGTCCTTATGTTGACGGACCACGTACAACAGGCGTGGAACTCCATTCCACAAACTGGCATGCGACAGCCCTGCACGTTTGCATACTTGCATTCAACATTCTGGCAGTTACGCCGACTTTTAATGTACCAGGATTCGCATTCGCAATGGCTTATCTCGCGCTTACATTAACGTGTGATCTTGCAATGTTATTCACTTAAATGCGTTATCTAGAGCAGGCGTTCTCAACAAAATTTTCTCGAGGACCCCCTCATCGAGCATGATTGGTATCTTGCCATATCACAGTATCAAGTACCTAAAAAAGCCAAATTAAGAGTCTTTTATACGTTTTCTATTTTTGGTACTTCGAAAAAACATCGACATATTCATTATTGAAAAAATATTGAGTTTAAAGCGTTCTCAGTTTAGCCATCATTGTTATTGTTAAATTTTTGATTATTGCTAAAAATCTTTGTCTTCAAGTCTGGGTGTTTCGTATAACAAAATCCTTAAAAAAATAAAAACTGAGTATGAACTGAAAATGACAGGAAAGAATTAAAACTGAGTGTATTGGTCTTTCAAGTGTACTACATTTGAGATTGCAGTGAGTAGACGTGTGAAAAATAAGAAAACACTAATTTCATGCAAGGTATTATTTATTTGAAAAAGTACAGTTAAAACAGAGTGCTCCATCAGAGTACAGTTAGTTTTAATTTTCAGTTCTTAATGAGTTCAATCTGACCATTGAGTCCATTATTTCTGAACTATTAGGTTCCAAACTTGAAACTTTCACTCTGAAATCCGACCGCATGTCGAGCCGATTCCTATATTTGTTTTTCATGAAACACATGGACGAAAATGGTTGCTCACACCGGTAAGTGGTTGCAAATGGAAGGATCTTTTTCATTGCCGTATCTCCAAGTTTCTTATAGTCCGTACGTACTGTTGCCCAGGAGTCTGTAATTTTATCACCGATGAAAATGTTAATCATCGTATCACAGCTGGACAGATCCACAAGTTGATCTTGCTCTTCTTCAGTGAGGCCTTGGATTTTGTCTATTTCTTCACAGCTGAAAGGATATCGAATCCATCTGTCGTCTGGGTTAGGTTCAAGGACATACTCTCTAAAAGTGGTGGCTAGGCTGCGTAGATGCTCGGCTACATTGATCTTGATCTGGTCAGGCAAACTCTCCTCTGATGACTCCAATAATTGTTTTACTGTAGAAAAGTTTAGTTAGTGACTCGTGTTCTATTCTTGACGCCCTGATCTGACACTTCTTGACCATAGCACTAATCTTATCCTCAACTTTGAAAATGTCTACATTTTTTCCTTGTAAACTCAAGTTTAACACATTCAAGTGTTCAAACACATCAGCTACGTGCGCAACTGGGCAAAGTCAAGAGCAGTTAGTGAGAAAATCCGCGTACTTTGTGTCAAGAAGGAACACACGAACCTCGTTTCTAAGTTCAAAAAAATCTTGACAAGATCCTACCTCGAGAAAGCCATCTTACTTCCGTATGAATAAGAAGTTGCTGATGCTCACTGCCGATCTCTTTACACTCTAGGAAGACGTAGACGTAGAAGTTAGCGTTCGCTAGAGTTCTGCTCATGCAGGAAGCGGCCAAAACAAAAAATTTGTTATCATACTAAATGTATTTAATATATTTTTTATTCTAATAGTACCTTGCGGACCCCTCTGGCATAGCTCGCAGACCCCTATCTATTTTTATAACGTGTATGGATATTGATATAGGATATGGGAATTGGTGGATGGGTTGTGATTTTTGTGAATCACCGTGCAGCTTTGGTGTTGTGCGACAGGTGGCGAGCCGCTAACCTGTTGCTAGAGCGCGACGCGGCGCGGCGAACAACAGGCGCAAGGCCAGGCCGGCCGGGGGCCGCATTTAAACGGCTGAATCAGCGGCCGACTCGCGTCGTATAAATCGCTCGGCGCCGCTTCGCTTCCGCGGCCCATTTCGTGCACGCCTGCCACCACCGGCGCTCCGGGATTAATCGCGGCCAGCCGCCCCGGCGCTCAGCCGGTGTCATCGCGGACAAAGCGAGGCGCTGCCGCGTTTTATTGCGCTCTTACCGCGTCTTCCAAGTCTCTGGCAGTTTTATGGACGCTCGGAAGAGTACGAATATGAAGCCTCTGTGTGAAGTCCTAGCAACGAGGCAGTCGAAAGCTTTACCTCGCCATGAAAAGCGGGTCGCATTTTGTTGTGTACGACACAACGGTAAGGAGAGGTGGGTTACAGAGCGGTGTGGCAACAGTGGTCGTAGGAAAGCTGGGCAGAGGCGAAAATGTTTAGTGAACAAGTGACACAGCAGACGGAAGATTTATTTCACTTGCATTTCGCCAAGTGTACCAAGACTCGTTACAAATGAGGCGAGAATAAATAGAGCCCAGGTATCGATGTCAAGAGGAAGAGCTTTGTGTGCTAAAGCTTGCTGCCACGATTAGGCAGCGTCTGGCAGCACCAAGTGGCGAAGTAGCTATGAGCGTGGGCTGAACCGCTGCCGCCTGCCGTCCTGCATTGCGGCGGCAAAGGGCGTTCGAAGCATATAGCTGCTGCAGGTGTGGCTCAGCGGACGCGCACCATTGGGTCCTCTAGATCCCGCGCGACTGCTGTCGGCGTCAGACGCAAACTTCCAATTCCGTTGCAGTGACGCCTGTGGGGTGGTATCGACATGTGATATACACATTTTACCACAACAGTAGTCTGAAGTTTATTCTCTGAAAGCATCTGTTCATTCAACAGTGGAAGAAAGATCAAAAAACAGAAGGAATATTTCAAGCCACCGCGAAGTGTACGCTGGTAAATAGCCACGTGGTAGATCGTGATCTTTCACATTTTCTCAGTAACTAATTAATGGTATGCTTCCAGGTCTTAAGCGGAATTGTTGTTTCTGTTTTATAAACAGTGCTTCGACGACCAAAACAGTTCCTCTTCAGCTGCCGTGAGTTGTTCTGTTATCTGTGCTCGTTGCCTGGACACCACACTGTGCTGTTGGCTTCACAGCGCAATTTATAGCCGAGTTCGACTTCTGACGCCCGTTAAGCCTCTTTATGTTTCTTTTTTCTCTCCATAGCCCGCACTGGTATTCCGCGAAACACACATTCTCTCTGGGTTTCCCGGCGCTGGTGTGTATGATGATCAGCGACATCTTAATAAGTACGGGGTGCTGGATGCCAGACCTTGTTTAAATGAAACCTCTGTCACTGTTAAGTTTCTGCGTCATATTTATTTCGATAGACTCTATAATTTTTTATTTCATTTATTGCATATTTAGAGATATGTTTTAAAACGGGTTGTGCATTTTACAAACTTTCATGTGCTGACATAAAGCAAATATTGTATTCAGCATAAAAATCGAATTGGTAATAATGAGTTACACAGAAAAAATTTAAATTACAATATAACAGAGGGTGTTAAATAAGATTTTTAGCAAACTGTTGAAATTTAAGGAAGTTTAAAGATGATGGGAAAGATCAGCGTTGTAGATTCCCACTACCATACTACAGTAGGGGAGAAGGTGGGGCGGGATACCTGGAAAAGCCATCGAGCCGTCCGCCCACCACTGGTTCTTCTTGTCACTAGGCTTTGTGTCAACGTCTACTACATAGGTTTTACGTGACACCGATACAGTAACCTATCACGGCCTCTATATTCAGTGATTTGATCGGAGAAAGTGTTGACATCATCGTCTATGTTGTTTCTTGGGTGAGTCTCGCCATCTTGTTGATGCCTGATTATTTGCTGTGTCCTGGGTCTCATGTGAGGTATATTTTGTCGTTAGTTGATGTATTGAAGGTACAAGGCCTTTGAGATCGAGTCTGCCGTGCTGTTGATGCCTTTCCATGCTCTTTAGTCTCCAGTCGCGCTGTACAAGTCCTCATATATGTGCCTTAGTCGGCTGGTCTATGTGTGAAGTGCCCACTACCATTGCCAGCTGTCTGACCGTCGCACCTCTAATTGGCGTTTCTCTTATTTCTTCACCTGTTATGGTAGTTAATTAGGGTGCCCCACAATCTTGGCACTGGTCTTCTCGTACTTCATTTCCTGATTTTGTTCGAAGCAGTGTTCGAAGACATGTAGTTTGTTTGGACGCTTTAATCTGATGTGTCGGTGATCTTTATGTCTCTCCTCGACTGTTCCAATTGTACCAAGTAACACACACCACATTCGCTTGAAATGCGATACCCACTCGGATTTCTGAAACATTACAAAGAAGATCTTTTGTCTTTGTTGACAAGGGCAAAATAAACTGGATGCCATCTTTCCTTAGCCTACCGATCTTTTCAGATGTTGGCCAGCATAAGCTAGATCAGCGAATCTTGACTTCTCTTCCTCTGGCTCAATCTCAGCCTCTGTCCCAGGCGTTCTTGATTGTGATTGCAACGATTTCTTAGTTTGACGATATGATGAAACATTTCTTCGGAACACTGTACGTTAGAGTTGGAGTTCCTCTCCTTGTATGAAAGTCGAGCCGAGCTCTATGGACCTGAAGGAGACGACTGCCCCAGTGGTTGAAATTCTGTGAATAACATGTAAACTACAACTCTGCTGAACGTTCAGAAGCACGCTAATAGACACACGGTCGATTGTTTGAAAAACAGGAAAGGTACTTTGCGGCCGAAGCTGTTAGCTGGATAGCCTGGATAGCTCATTCGCTAACAGGGTTGTCCATGAAAGGCCGCTCTGGCAGCCAGTTCTACTCTAGCACATAAAAACGTTGACTGGATCCGGGCTCGAAACTGGAACCTTGCATACGTAACTTAAATCGGTCAGTTTCAAATATGGAAAATTCCGCTAGAGAGCGGATTTTTTTTGGAAACAGGCCCCTAGAATGTGGCTTACCCATACCTCCGCAGTATCCCTTCTTTCAGGAACAGGACGGCTTTTGTGAAGTTTGGACGGTAGGTAAGGGAGACTGCCAGAAGAAGGAGCACACACTGTGTTGGAGAGTGAGAGATTCTACTCCTTGTGGTTACCGAAAAAAAAGTAATCCGAAAGTACGCCGTCATAATCTGGTTTTCACAAAAATCGAGAAAATGTGCAGCTTCAGTAAATTCCGTCTGCTGGGACCAAATAAGACGAACTGGTGGTGGGGTGGAGATGGTGGGAGGTTAGTTAAGCAGTTGCCATTTTTTTGGCCAAAACCGATGCTTAAGAACACTAGTGTTGCCGGCACCTTTTCCGTGCTTATGCAGTATGAATCGGCCACTTCTTACCAGCAGGCGTTTGAAAACTTTCAGGTAGAATGTCCCCAACATAGTCTAGCCCGGGATTACAAATTCCCGATGAATAATTCCTCGAGACTCGAAACATGCGATAAGCATGGTCTTCAGCTTTCATTTCTAAGCACGCAATTTTAACGGGCAGTCTTCTGCAGGTGACCGCCACACTGCCGATTGACTCTTCGTCGTTGGATCGTATCCATATTCCATTCCGCGTAACGCGTGACGCATAAGAAAATTCAACAAAAAATTAGCGTCCATATCGTTTGACTTAAGAAAATTCTGGGACGCCTGCAAGCGCTGCACCTTTTGCTCAGGAGTCATTGAGTTCGGTACAAACATCACCACTCCCTCCGTACACGTAAATTATCGCGCATGGAGATTCTGAGGCCTGCACCAACACCGATTTGACGTGCGATGTTTTTGGTGCTAGTTTGTGGGCTTGCGTGAAGAAACTCCCTTACACGATTCGCATTTTTATCACTTCGGCTGGTTTACGCGCCACCGGCAAGGGGATCAACAGCTAAGGACTCGGTACCATTCTTCTACTAGTCCCTCCGTGGATTACGTGATTTCACTTGTTTTGGTCAAAAATGTGAGACCATCTCTTCAGCGCTCTTCTCTTGTGTCTTGTCCCTCTAGGTTTATTGTCAAAAATTTGTTTTGGAAGTCTGTTTTGGCCGAGCGGTTCTAGGCGCTTCAGTCCGGAACCGCGCTGCTGCTACGGTCGCAAGCTCGAATCCTGCCTCGGACATGGATGTGTGTGATGTACTTAGGTTAGTTAGGTTTAAGTAGTTCTAAGTCTAGGAGAAAGATGATCTCAGATATTAAGTCCTATAGTTCTTAGAGCCATTTAAACCATTTTTGAAGTTTATTTTCATGCATTCCGTCTACATTTTCCCACTAACTGTTTTTTACATCTATTTTCTTGCGCATTGAATAAAAATATAATTAATTTCTAATGCCTTCATTTGTGAAGCGTTCTTCTGTGGCTGACCCATTAACATTACGAAGAACTATACTGCTTATATCCATCTGCATGAACACCTATGATCAGATCCATAGAACATTGTAGGTACTACTATAGCTTATTGAACTATATCTGTACCCCTTTCGTGACTCTTTTCGTGGGATATTTCTGATCGTACCACAAATTACTTTAAATTTTAGGATCTTGTTATCAATGTCATTGTCGAAATTTCATCCTGCCACAGTCCGGATACTGAAAGTGGGTTGCCTGTTCCAGTGTTAAATTACACTGAAGTCATGAGATAGTGATATGCACATATACACATGGCGGTGGTATCGCCTATACTAGGCATAAAAGAGCAGTGCATTCTCGGAGATGGCACTTGCACCCAGGTGATTAACGTGAAATGGCATCCGTTATGATTGTGGCCACACGACGGGAATTAAGAGTTTGAACGCGGAATAATAGTTGGAGGTAGGTGCAAGGGACATTCCATTTCGAAAATGGTTGGGGAATTCAATATTGCGAGATCCACAATGTCAAAAATGTGCCGAGAATACCGAATTTCAGGTAACGCAGTGGCCGATGGCTTTCGCTTAAAACCGAGAGCAGGGCCGTAGAGTTGTCAGTGCTAACAGACAAGCATACTACGTAAAATAACCGTAGAAATCAATGCGGGATGTACGACGAACGTATCCGCTAGGACAGTGTGGCGAAATTTGGCGGTAATGAACTATGGCAGCAGAAACCGATACTAGCGCCTTTACTAACAGCACGACATCGCATGCATACCTCTCCTGGGCTGCTGACCATAACGGTTGGGTCCTAGACGACTGGTAATCCGTGCCCTCATCCGATGAGTCCCGATTTGAGTTGCTAAGAGCTGATGGTAGTGTTCGAGTGATGGGCAGATCCTATGGAGCCATGGACTCAAGTTGTCAACAACGCACTGTGCAAATTAGTCGTAACTCCATAACGGTGTGGGCTGTGTGTACATAGAGTAGACAGGGCTACTTGAAGACCATTTGCAACCATTCGTGGACATCATGCACCCAAACAACGATAGAATTTTTATGTATGACAATGCACAATGCTAGTGGGCCATTATCGTTCGCGATAGGGTTGAAGAACATTCCAGACAATTCGAACGAATGATTTTGCCACCCGGATCGGCCGACCTGAAAATGGTTCAAATGGCTCTAAACACTATGGGACTTATCATCTGAGGTCATCAGTCCCCTAGAACTTACGAGGTGCATTCAAGTTCTAAGGCCTCCGATTTTTTTTTCTAATTAACTACTCACCCGAAATCGATGAAACTGGCGTTACTTCTCGACGTAATCGCCCTGCAGACGTACACATTTTTCACAACGCTGACGCCATGATTCCATGGCAGCGGCGAAGGCTTCTTTAGGAGTCTGTTTTGACCACTGGAAAATCGCTGAGGCAATAGCAGCACGGCTGGTGAATGTGCGGCCACGGAGAGTGTCTCTCATTGTTGGAAAAAGCCAAAAGTCACTAGGAGCCAGGTCAGGTGAGTAGGGAGCATGAGGAATCACTTCAAAGTTGTTATCACGAAGAAACTGTTGCGTAACGTTAGCTCGATGTGCGGGTGCGTTGTCTTGGTGAAACAGCACACGCGCAGCCCTTCCCGGACGTTTTTGTTGCAGTGCAGGAAGGAATTTGTTCTTCAAAACATTTTCGTAGGATGCACCTGTTACTGTAGTGCCCTTTGGAACGCAATGGGTAAGGATTACGCCCTCGCTGTCCCAGAACATGGACACCATCATTTTTTCAGCACTGGCGGTTACCCGAAATTTTTTTGGTGGCGGTGAATCGGTGTGCTTCCATTGAGCTGACTGGCGCTTTGTTTCTGGATTGAAAAATGGCATCCATGTATCATCCATTGTCACAACCGACAAAAAGGAAGTCCCATTCATGCTGTCGTTGCGCGTCAACATTGCTTGGCAACATGCCACGCGGGCAGCCATGTGGTCGTCCATCAGCATTCGTGGCACCCACCTGGATGACACTTTTCGCATTTTCAGGTCGTCATTCGGGATTGTGTGCACAGAACCCACACAAATGCCAACTCTGGAGGCGATCTGTTCAACAGTCATTCGGCGATCCCCCAAAACAATTCTCTCCACTTTCTCGATCATGTCGTCAGACCAGCTTGTGCGAGCCCGAGGTTGTTTCGGTTTGTTGTCACACGATGTTCTGCCTTCATTAAACTGTCGCACCCACGAACGCACTTTCGACACATCCATAACTCCATCACCACATGTCTCCTTCAACTGTCGATGAATTTCAATTGGTTTCACACCACGCAAATTCAGGAAACGAATGATTGCACGCTGTTCAAGTAAGGAAAACGTCGCCATTTTAAGTATTTAAAACAGTTCTCATTCTCGCCGCTGGCGGTAAAATTCCATCTGCCGTACGGTGCTGCCATCTCTGGGACGTATTGACAATGAACGCGGCCTCATTTTAAAACAATGCGCATGTTTCTATCTCTTTCCAGTCCAGAGAAAAAAAATTGGAGGCCTTAGAACTTGAATGCACCTCGTAGAACTACTTAAACCTAACTAACCTAAGGACATCACACACATCCACGCCCGAGGCAGGATTCGAACCTACGACCGTAGCAGCAGCGCGGTTCCGGACTGAAGCGCCTAGAACCGCTCGGTCATAGCGGCCGGCGGGCCGACCTGAATCCCATCGAACATTTATGGGACATAATTAATAACTGTTAGTAATTACGGACGGCTGTAGAGGCAGTATGGCACAGTGTTTCTGCAGGACACTTCCACCGACTTGTTCAGTTCTTGACACGTCGAGTTACTGCACTACGCCGAGTAAAACGAGGTCCGACACGATATTGGATTGCAATAATCTCCTTCCCATACTAGTTTTAAACATTATTAATTAATTTGTGGGTTTTTAGTGTGAGTGCCATTATCTGCCCTATTTCATATTTTAGCCAACAAGGCCTTCTCCAAGTGCACATAGCGATTTATTTTCTCCTACTCCCGACTTTATTTATATTACCTAATTTGTTAGCTGTTTCTTAGCAGGGTCAAGAACAAGGCAGTTAACTTGGTGCCAGCCTGATGGCTGTGGGTCCATGGTTCTTAAACACAAAAGGGCCGGATGGCCTCTCGACTCACTCCAGAGATCGTATCTCTGCACTGCTTCGCTGCTAGCATTTCCCAGTATACCGACTTCCTGCAGAGGGCAAGGCATCACGATACAGCGCTCTCTCGTTTTATGCTCACGGTACGTCTTCTTGGCACCAGCGGATTACCCACATTAAAACGACGGTACAATAGCTTTTCGTCGTTTGGGACGCAAAACGGATCGCGCCTCTTTGGCGGAGTTTAGCCTGCACACAATAAACTGTCCTTAAATTCCTACCTGATTCTCACTCTCTTGTTACGGTGGCGCTATTTGTCCTGTGAACAGGTCTGTGGCCCACTCATAACGGCCAGGCGCTGACTATCTCCCCTAGTCAGCTGACTTTTGCCCAATTTTACTATATTTCAACAGACCTACAGAAGAATTAAGTATGGAAATATAGCAATTGGATGTGACAGTCACAGACATTAACTTTAATCATACTTGTACCCTCGTTTCTTGCTTGGGGTTGGTTTAGATTGGCAGGATTTATTAGTATATAGGAGTTTTATTGTGGTATTGGCAGTTTTGACAAAAGTTGGCCAACAGAGAAATCCTCGCTAAAAGGTGTCTAGTGGTATTGTAGGCCTTAATTTCAGAATGAAATTTCTCAGGCTGTACGTTTGGAGCACAGTATTGTGAGAAATAACTGATGTCTGCGAAAACCAGTTAACAAGAGTATCGAAGCGTTTGAGATGTGATTGGAGTGATGTGAAATGACGAGTTTCTCTGAAGAACCACTGAGGAAAGGAATATGTGAAAAATACGCACTGAAGCATGATAGGACATGTGTCTAAACGTCGTGTTATAATTTCCATGATTCTGTAGGGAGCCGTTGAAGGATGAAACCTTAGAAGAAGACAGAGATTGGAATAGATCCAACAAATAATTGAGGACATTTCGTATACGCTAAGTGCACAGGAAGGAAAGTCACGCCAAACCGCTTCAATGCAGTCAGAAGAAGAAAAGATCTGCGTTAGAAACCACGACAGACGACAGCGATCCCTGCCAAAATGATGTTGTTGTTAATGGTGTTAAGCTGTAGCACCGTTGGTTTTTCATAATAGAGGTTCTCACAGTCTTAGTTTCGCACAGTGGGCGGGGAACAGAACAGACTGTACGCGTCATCGGGTCTACACGCCCTGGCAACCATCTGAAGCGCTGATAACGCGCCACCTGCCCATCTTGTGACTCGAGTGTTACTCAGACGGCTATACAAGTTCGACGACACACCAATCGGGCTACGGACTCAGTCTACACGCAGTGCCGCTAAGAGCTTCCTCTCTTCCCCTCTTCCCCCTTACCCCCCTCTCCCTCTCTCTCTCTCTCTCACACACACACACACACACTCACTCCACCCCCCCCCCCCCCCCGTCCCTCTCTCCCTCTCTCTCAGGAGGTACTAATCTGCATATTGGCTTCGCTGCCGCATGAACTGCTGCGTGTCCATGTGATATGCCTTGAGGTCGGGCAGTTGCTTGGGACAGCACGGCGTTGTGACCACAGCACCTGGCAAGCGGCGACGAGCGCCGGGGCTAAAGATAGCGACGGCGCGCTGCTACTGTGATGTCTTGTGTGCTGAGACCAGCTCAGCTGAGTCATCCCGCCACACGATATACAGCGGATCCAGTTCCGTATGAGTGTGCACCAGCGCTGACACGAGAGTACCACCTACCTAGTCAACAGAACGCAGCATGTCCTTCGTAACGACGAGAAATCGTCACTTGCGGGAGAAGACTCACGCGTACCACAGGGCACTGTTCTAGAACCGCCGCTGTTCACGAAATTTATAAATGACCTAGGCTGCCAACGGGTGATGTCATACTGCACATGATTACTGTGACACCAGAAAATTGTAGTGAAATGCATTAAAATCTTCAGACGGTCAGAATGATCATTATTGTTCGATTACAGAATTGTCGATCGGCAATCGAACAGCAGAAATAATCGCAACGTTCGGAGCCATTTAAAATGGAAAAAGTCGTGTAAAAAAATTTTTCAGGAAAGGCAGAAACCAATAGCAAATGTATTGAAAAAATGTTAAGTACGCTAATTTTGTCTACCAAAGAAATAGCTTACAAAACCTTCGTTCTCCATCTTCTTAAATATTTCTCGAAATTTGACTCTTAATGAAGAAAGTAGATTATGTTATTCGAAGCACAAGAACACGATTAGTCATGGGCTTGCTTAGCGAAAGCGAGAGTAATGTTCGTTCAGACCCAGTGGCAGACGCTACAATAGTACCAACGGAGAGATTTACTGTACCAATCACTGTATTAATTCTTCCAACATGCTTCAAGAAATGCATTACACTGCACCGTCTAAAATGCAAGAGGCGTTCAATAAGTAATGCGACATACCTTCTCCTCGGCCAATTTCTGCTGAAAAAATTAATTTGCTGTGGGACATTATCGAATGTTCCCTTTTCAGCCTTCATAGTTTCGAGAAGCTGCGGTAGGTGGCGGCGTGGCGGCGCAATATGTAGCCTCCGAAATTACGTCCGTAGCAGAGGTACGTTCCAAGAAGGGAGTTGTCACTGATTTTCTTTTTAGCAGAAAAACAGCATCGCAGATGTTCATACGCGCTTGCAGAACGTCTACGGAGACCTGGAAGTGAACAAAATCACGGTGAGTCGTTGGGCGAGGCGCATGTCATCATCGCAACAATGTCGCGCAAACCTGTCCGATCTCTCTCGTGCCGGCCGGCCACACGCAGCCGTGACTCTTGCAATGTTGAAACGTGCGGAAACTCCAATTCGAGGAAATCGACGGACGTAATCAAGCTCCTCGCTGCACAACTGGATGTCTCTATTAGTAGTGGTGACAGGCTCGTCCACCAGTTTGACTACACAAAGGTGTGTGGCTGCTGGGTTCCCCGCCGTCTAACGGAAGACCACAGAGAAAAACGGAGCATGTGTGCGGAATTGCTTGCGCGTTACGAGGCTGATGGTGACAATTTTTCGTCGAAAATCGTCACAGGCGATGAAACGTGGGTTCATCACTTGGAGCTGAAACAAAACGGCGATCCATGGAGTGGCGCTACACCACCTCTCCTCGTCCGTCCCGATAACTGAGTGGTCAGCGTGACGGACTGCCATCCTACGGGCCCTGGTTCGATTCCCAGCTGGGTAAGGGATTTTCTCCGCTCAGGGTCTGGGTGTTGTGTTGTCTTCATCATCATTTCATCCCCATACGGCGTGCAGGTCGCCCAATGTGGCATCGAATGTAATAAGAGCTGCATCAAGGCGGCCGGACCTGCCCCATAAGGGGCCTCCCGGCCAATGACGCCAAACGCTCATTTCCATTTACCTCTCCTCCGAAGAAAAATTTCAAAGTAGCACTCCAGTCGTTACAGTCACGGCGACGGTCTTCTGAAGTTGGTCTATTTGATGTCCTCCCTCATGGTGCAACGATCAACTCTGAAGTTTACTGTGCTACTGAACTTTAGCGTGTTCGTCGCCACAAAAAAGCAAACCAACTACTCAGTCTCCAAGACAACGCAAGGCCTCACTCAAGTCTGCGCACCCAAGAGGAGCTCACAAAGCTTCATTGGACTGTTCTTTCTCGTCCACGCTACAGCTCGGATCTCGCACCTTCCGACTTCCATTTGTTTGGGCTAATGAAGGGTGCACTCCACGGCAAGCAGAACTTATATGATGGGGTGGTTATTGGTGCAACAAGACGTTGGCTCCGACGTCGACCAGTCAAATGGTTCAAATGGCTCCGAGCACTATGGGGCTTAACATCTGAGTTCATCAGTCCCCTCTAACTCAGAACTACATAAACCTAACTAACCTAAGGACATCACACATCCATGCCCGAGACAGGATTCGAACCTGCGACCGTAGCAGCAGCGCGGTTCCGGACTGAAGCGCCTAGAACCGCTCGGCCACAGCGGCTGGCGTCGACCAGTCGAGTGGTTCCTTCATACCTCCTCCGTGTTGCCACAGATGACGTGTCGCTGATCTGTTTTGTACTAAGATTGCAGTACACGCGAGGTGCCTATTTGTTTCGACTGCCCTGAGTGGAATGCGTAAGTTCCAATAAATGTTCAAATGTGTGTGAATTCCTTAGGCTCCAAACTGCTGAGGTCAATGGTCCCTAGACTCACACACTACTTACATCTACATCTACATCTACGTGATTACTCTGCTATTCACAATAAAGTGCCTGGCAGAGGGTTCAATGAACAACCTTCATGTTGTGCCTCTACCGTTCCACTCTCGAACGCCACGCGGGTAAAACGAGCACTTAAATTTTTTCCGTGCGAGCCCTGATTTCTCTTATTTTATCGTGATGATCATTTCTCCCTATGTAGGTGGGTGCCAACAGAATGTTTTCGCAATCGGAGGAGAAAACTGGTGATTGAAATTTCATGAGAAGATCCCGTCGCAACGAAAAACGCCTTTGTTTTAATGATTGCCACTCCAATTCACGTATCATGTCTGTGACACTATGTCCCCTATTTCGCGATAACTTATTCTAATAACAACACACAGACACACACACGCGCATACCCATGTCCAAGGCAGGACTCATACATCTGGCGGTCCCGCGTCCGGCCATCCTGATTTAGGTTTTCCGTGATTTCCCTAAATCGCTGCAGACAAATGCCGGGATGGTTCCTTTGAAAGGGCACGGCCGACTTCCTTCCCCGTCCTTCCCTAATCCGATGAGACCGATGACCTCGCAGTCTGGTCTCTCCCCCCAAACAACCCAACCTCCAGTGGGAGGGGCTGCGCATAGCGCCTCTAAACCGCGCGGCCGCTCCGCGCGGCTTCTAATGAACGTTCAGCATTCTGCAGTCTTCTCCAGTTGTTGTCCCGTGCGCAGTAAACAGCACGTAGGTTGCCAATCCGTTATCATGGGGGCTGTAAGAACCTCTTAGCGAGGAACAAATATTTTAGAAACAAGTAAATTTTCAATTAATTTGTTTATACGTGACGCCACTCGCTTTTTATGAGCAGAACACGAGAAACTACAGAAATACATTGCAGTTTAGAGTCACAAATAATCTTCATTCATCATCAAAGTAATGAACTGCGTATTTCCGTAATTACTATCACACTGTTCTCAATTACATGTACAAATAACCATATATTCGCTAATAAGGAGTTAACTGATATCGACCGCGGCAGACAACATGTCTGTCCCTTGAGGCTGCCGAACCAGCTCTGATTTACAAACTAGGCATTGCAAATTAAGTCTTAACTTGTCGTGGAAGACATGTCTGTTCTCCGAGACTGCCTAACCAGCTGTGATCTTACGGCCGCACACTCCGTCCGCCATCCAAGTGAGGTGGCGCCATCCGGAGATCTCCGAAGTGCTTCGTCTGCCTTTTCGTTTACCAGTTGTTTATTATTCTGCTGGTTATCAGTACCTCTGAAATAATTGAATGACAGCGCTCTATTGAGAGATGCTTTAATATGAAATCGAAGAAAATACGCTGTGTAGTTTTTCCAATACTAATAACAGAAGATTATAATTTTTGCGTGCATCTTTCGCACGCAGAGAAGGACCACAATCGAGGCGGTGTTTCTTGCGAAACCCGTACCGAAAAAAACCATCTGTCATCGGTACATCACAGCACATTACATAATCTTACCACTGCTGCCTTCTCAGCTGCTCTAAGAAGAGCTTCTTATACCTGAAGATGATGGCTGTAAAGCCAGAAGTGTTGCAGTGTGACCACAAGTGGTTCAAAAAATGGTTCAAATGGCTCTGAGCACTATGGGACTTAACATCTGAGGTCATCAGTCCTCTAGAACTTACAACTACTTAAACCTAACTAACCTAAGGACATCACACACATCCATGCCCGAGGCAGGATTGGAACTTGCGACCGTAGCGGTTGCGCGGTTCCAGACTGAAGCGCCTAGAACCGCTCGGCCATGATCACAAGTGGAATATAAAATAACGTCATTAGATAAATCGAAGCGGGACACAAAAATAGTAGGAAGATAGCATACTTTTAGCATAATTGGGAAAAATACAAAATAAATGTAGAGCATTTAGAGTAACATCTACCTGAAATAGATCGTATTCAGAAGTTAGTATTTTAAAACACATGAAAGTTATTAATGGAGTCGTTACCAAAATTTTATTTAATAAGAGGAAAATGTCCATATCACTTCCATTCTTTACGTCATATATAGACCTAATTATTGACGAAAGGTAAGCTGAGAAAGGGAAGGGAGGCGGGGGTTGTGGACAGTGACATATAAAACTGTTACAGACCTTTAGAGCAATGGGGCGTTTTGATGGGGGTTCAGGAGCGTGAAGGAGATGGAGTTTGGAGATTGGCAACGGAGGGTAACTGGGGGTTTAGAAAGTCATACTGAAGATAAAAACAGTCATACACTAAGATGACAAAACTCATGGGATAACGAAATGTACTGCGTTGGCGGAGCTGTCATTTGTACTCAGGTGACGCATGTGAAAAGGTGTCCGATGTGATCCTGGTCGCCCGACGTGAATTAACGTACTTCGCACACAGAATGGCAGTTGGAGCTAGATGCATGGGACATTCCATTTCGTAAATCTTTAGGGAATTCAATATTCTGAGATCCGCAGTGTCAAGAGTGTGCCGTGAATACCAGATTTCAGGTATTACCTCTAAACATCGACAACTCTGTGGCCGACTGCCTTCATTTAACCACCGAGGGCAGCGGCGTTTGTGTAGAGTGCTAAGAGACAAGCAACACTGCGTGAAGTAAACGCGGAGATCAGTGTGGGACGTACAGCGAACTTATTCGTTACGACAGTGACGCGTAATTTGGTTTAATGGGCTAGAGTTTGACCGAGGCGAGGGCCTTTGCTAACAGTACGAAATCACCTGCCAGCACCTCTGCTGGGGTCCTGGCCGCATCGGTTCGATCCTAGACGACTCGAAACCATAGTCTGGTAATAGCTGACGGTAGGGTTAGGGCATGGCGCAGATTCCACGAAGCCATGCCGGCCGCGGTGGTCTAGCGGTTCTGGCGCTGCAGTCCGAAACCGCGGGACCGCTACGGTCGCAGGTTCGAATCCTGCCTCGGGCATGGGTGTCTGTGATGTTCTTAGGTTAGTTAGGTTTAAGTAGTTCTAAGTTCTAGGGGACTTATGACCTAAGATGTTGAGTCCCATAGTGCTCAGAGCCATTTGAACCATTTTGAACCACGAAGCCATGGACCCAAGTTTGCAAAAAGGGACTGTGCAAACTAGTGATGGCTCCATAACGGTGTGGACTGTGTTTACATGCAATGGACTGGGTCCTCTGATCCAACGGAACTGATCATTGACCATTCACAGTCATTCATGTACTTCATATTTCCAAACAACGATGGTATTCAGAATGAGATTTTCACTCTGCAGCGGAGTGTGCGCTGATATGAAACTTCCTGGCAGATTAAAACTGTGTGCCCGACCGAGACTCGAACTCGGGACCTTTGCCTTTCGCGGGCAAGTGCTCTACCAACTGAGCTACCGAAGCACGATTCACGCCCGGTACTCACAGCTTTACTTCTGCCAGTATCTCGTCTCCTACCTTCCAAACTTTACACAAGCTCTCTTGCGAACCTTGCAGAACTAGCACTCCTGAAAGAAAGGATATAGCGGAGACATGGCTTAGCCACAGCCTGGGGGATGTTTCCAGAATGAGATTTTCACTCTGCAGCGGAGTGTGCGCTGATATGAAACTTCCTGGCAGATTAATACTGTGTGCCCGAACGAGACTCGAACTCGGGACCTTTGCCTTTCGCGGGCAAGTGCTCTACCATCTGAGCTACCGAAGCACGACTCACGCCCGGTACTCACAGCTTCTGCCAGTATCTCGTCTCCTACCTTCCAAACTTTACAGAAGCTCGAGTTCGAGTCTCGGTCGGGCACACAGTTTTAATCTGCCAGGAAGTTTCATATCAGCGCACACTCCGCTGCAGAGTGAAAATCTCATTCTGGAAACATCCCTCAGGCTGTGGCTAAGCCATGTCTCCGCTATATCCTTTCTTTCAGGAGTGCTAGTTCTGCAAGGTTCGCAGGAGAGCTTCTGTAAAGTTTGGAAGGTAGGAGACGAGATACTGGCAGAAGTAAAGCTGTGAGTACCGGGCGTGAGTCGTGCTTCGGTAGCTCAGATGGTAGAGCACTTGCCCGCGAAAGGCAAAGGTTCCGAATTCGAGTCTCGGTCGGGCACACAGTTTTAATCTGCCAGGAAGTTTCAACGATGGTATTTTTATGGCTGACAGTGCGCCATTTCACCGGGCCAGTGCGCCATTTTGGCATTGGTTTGAAGATCATTTCGGACAATTCGAGCGAATGGTTTGGCCTCCAGATCGCCCGACATCAAACATTTTTGGGACATAACAGAGAAGTCATTTCGTGCATAAAATTCTACACCGACAATACTTTCACAGTTACGTATAGCTATAGAGGCAGCATGGGTCAGTATTTCTGCATGGAACTTCCAACGACTTGTAGAATCCATGCCACGACGATCGAGTTGCTGCACTGCGCCGGTCAGAAGGAGATCAGACACGACATTTGGAGGTATTCCATGTCTTTTGTCATCTCCGTGTATAAATCTACATTTGGATGTTATTTTTTCATGACTCTTAAGGTTTTTGACTTGTTTTGCTTTCAGCTTATACATCACTTGGTGTGACTGCTTCATTCAGTCGTCATGTTAACTTCTTGTTTCGCCACATTTGTTGAAACCGATTTATGGTATGTGCTGATATAATAGTTGCAGGTCAAGTATTTCTTGTCAACTCTGTCTCAAGGCTTATATGATGTATGGAACATCTGCAATATTTTCCGCAGATGGTTGCTACTGTTTCGTCTGTGGATTTCAGTGTCACATTTGGTCTACTTTTGTGTGTTACGTAGCTCCCGCGAACTTGGTTTAAATAGAAACCGGTAGCAAATAAATATTATTACAGACAACAAAGTGTAATACATTTTTTGAAGCTTGTACATGCTGTTGATTTTCGCCTAAACAAAATATTGCTTCAACATATATTTTTCGAATGACGATGAGAATGAATAGGAGAAATAACTGGTAATACGAAAATCCACCGACAGTCGTTTCTTCTGCTTCGGCTAGCCGTCTAGCGTCGATTTTGCTTAACTAAGTGACTTCATGTTGCTAAATATGAAATAGGCTTACTTTCTGTCTGTCGATCGCTGCTTCCGTTTCGGGTAATGGCGCCCATGTTCATGCCATATGTCGTAGCTACAACGTGACCAATCTTAACCGAAGTTTCAAATGATTCCTCTATTAACACTGGTTACGCTGTAACTGAGAAACTTTATGTGAAGATGGGCGAAATTGCCCGAAACCGATCGTTTTGAAATAGAAACAGTGATCGACAGATATAAAATAAGCGTATCTTGCATATATAAGGATCACAGACAGCAAATATGTCCAGTCTTCATAAAATAAAATACGAGTACATGCAATATAATTCACTTTATGGTGCGTTATTCAAAAGCCGGGTAACAAATAACGTTATGAAAAGTGTAATATGTGTCGACTGCATAGCAAACTCTGAAAACTGGTAACGATATACACACTAGGATGTTCCATTGTGGAAGCTATGTCCTGCTTTTAGAATTCAGTCATTCGTTAGAGGCCAATATATAATTTCCTTGGAATGTGCTCAGGAAACCCCTCCTCCCCTTTTCGTTCCTTAGCATAATAAACCAGTATGTGTGCTGTAGATGAGTACTTGAGCAATAATGCGTTATGACTTATGATTACAGAAATGAATAGAAAGGAGACTTTGAAACTCGATAACTGCCCAGGACCCACTGTTTTTAAATAGCACCAAGAGAATTGCCTGGCCTCATTTAACTAAAGGTTTGTTGTCAACAGTGTAACACCACTTCAATAGACACAGTGGAGAGGTATGGAAGGACATTAGTGCATATAACTCTGACCATTGTAATCGGTAGCATTTGGCCGAAAGTGAAAGATAAATCGGAGGAGTTGGCCTTAAAGTCCTGCTCATCCGACTTTCAGTAAACAAAGTTACAAGCCAAATCATCTCATAAAGCGTGGCGAATTCAGCACATATAACACTGTTGTTGATGATCGTGATCGCTTTTTTGCTTGGAGACATTTACTTCAAGCGGCCACCTCGATGACTATTAGAACTGAATACTCTATGTGATGGTACATAATTTAACAGTTTTCCATCTTTCTCATAATCATCGCCACTAAAAACGTACGCACGGTACTAAGTTCTACACGCACTAATCAGTCACAGGCTCCAACAACCTGACATCAAACTCTCCGGAAATGAAAGCCACCAGTGCCATGCAGGTGAAGCAAAAAAAGAAAGCGCACGAGTTTTAAATGTGGCCGTAAACTGAGATGGGGATAACTGAAGATCTTAGCTGTAAACAGTGGTAAGATTCAATCAGTGAGAAACAGACTTATTGCACGTAGAACATGGTACGTGATGTGCTTTATTCATATTAGTTGATAATTCCACTATAAACAGAAATGACAGCTCTGTCTCTAATATCGGATTTTCCCTAATTGCGACTTTGCCAGGATGTGTGCATGTAAATAGTGGTTAGTGCCAAAAACACGGTTTGCCAAAAGTTGTAACAATTGCGGTATTCGTGCCAGGAATATGCTTTTCAGGGACGAATTGCGCGAATCAGAGGATGATGCGGATCACTACGACTCCGATAAAGATCTTGAATTCCTTCCTGAACGAAAATGCTGTTCAAAAGTTGTTCCTAATCATGTAATCCTAATAATTGCTTAAGCAAGTAAACAAATTTAAGTTGTGTCTCGCACCATAGTTTTCGTCAATTTACGTGATAGTGTGATGCCAGAAATTTTAATGACCGTCTTAACATTGTTTGTGCTATGTAGTAAGGCGAAAATAAAATTAATTTTATATTGTGCTGAATCATAAATTGATTCATAAGATTGTCATACTTTAGTATCTAAGATCTTAGTATCATAAACTGAAACAATTTAGACATTTTAAGTTTCTATTTTTGACAGATTTCACAGTAAAGTTTCGCAAACTTGCCCAGCAAGCAAACAGTGGTAAGTTTGCCCATGTTACGTGCACTAAGTTTACAAGTAAAGAATGTTAAGCAACTACCGGCATACGTTAAAGAATAAAATTTTAGATACAATTTACAATTTTAAAAACATGTCATTACTCTATAAAATTACTCTATAAAATTTTAGATACAATTTACAATTTTAAAAACATGTCATTACTCTAGAAATAATTGAAAGAAATTTATTTATTTATTTAATGTATGGCAATACAAACGGCACTGCAAGTAACATTAAAGAATTACATAATTTTAAAAAATAAATGGAATTAGGTCTAAGGAACGAAATATATGAATTAATACCTAAATTTTCAGTCCATTCAAGGCTGCCTCTATCACTTCAAAAAATCTTGTGGATTTCCAGGGTAATCTCGTCTGCTACAGGTTGTTACAATGTGTTTGATAGTCTGATGCTCAGTGTTACAGTCACATTGGAAAGATGAAGCATTTTCCTATCGGTAAAGGTTTTCTCCGCAGGTGCCGTGGCTTTGAAGTAATGAGTTAAGTTAATAAAAAAAACCACAACAGATGTAATTGAGATATCTTATTTACGAGATTTTGTTCAAAGTTTACAATGCTGCTTCTGAAAACGACCAACGTGCTCCCTACGTTGTCTTCAGTTCGTCTTAGGCACTTCTATAAACACATGTGTATGGAATTTTACGGAAAGTTATGTAATTAATGATCGTTGATTATTGGTTAGCTCAATAGTTGAGGGAACAATAGAATAAGGTATTTGCTATGGCAGTACTAGTATTTACATTTCTAGCGTTGGTCGTATGAGTTTATGGCCATTTTACTTCATTTCGACCCAAAGCAGAATGCGGTTCCTATCAACCATTAGAATGAACCAACGATAACGCATTAATGTTTGCAAAGGCTCCCTATAACAAAGAATGATTTCTCCTCAACAGCGACCCGTGGCTTTGCATGTTGTTAATTGATTATTCCCTTCAGCACCCTGAGACCCTGAGTTGGCATTTTACACTTCGCGGTGTCCTTCAAAGAGTTTGATGCATTCTTCGTTCATAAAGCTGTAGTGCCCTTAATTCAATGTGCCCGTTATTTTATTGTGGTCAGTTTAATGTATTAAGTCATTTGATAAGATGTGAGGCCAACACTTATAAAGAAGTGTTACGATTCCAGAGCACTTTGCGTCTAGAAAATGAATTTTCAAACATTGCTCGAGGAGAAATGACGGGCCCATCACCACTGCACAACTAACATGTGTCTCATCAGTCGCATCTAGGAAATGTGTGCAATAAGGACCACGTAACGCGAAATCTGTGATACTGGGTGGATATAATTAAAGTGCAGCTGAAACTATAGTGTACGAGCGAAATTTGGTAGATATTCTAATGCCTTAATGCGGAACCTATTTGGCCACCAGCTGGAAATCTGTGAATGTAAGAACGACCTATAGAAACGTTTCTATATGTTATAGAGTAAGATCGGTACGTCGGCAGAAAAGGTCAAACAAGAGAGAAAAACTTAGTGTTGATTTAATTATTAATAGCCGCATACACAATTTGTACAACATGAGCACTGGAGATGTCGACGAGATGCTGCATCCGCAAAACGACTTAATCAACAGCTGCTCGCAGCTCGGTGGAATCTGGACAACGTGTTAACGTGTCTCTGGTAAATGCGTTCTTTTAGATATACCAAGAGACAAAAGTTACATGAACTCATATCAGCTGACCTTACAGACTGTGCATCTGGAAAACTCTGAAGATAACACGTTCGTGAAAGACTGCATTAAGCAGGTCTTTCACTGGGCGAGCGACATGAGGTGTTGCCCCATCGTGCATGAAAACTGTGGTTTCCACCCAGCTGCGCTTTTCCAAATATGAAATCACTTGCTGTACAAGAAGGTCTCGACAACGTGCTGACGTCACGGTCCACTTGAGAGGCTCTCTGGGAGCATTTTATCAAAGAAGAACGGACCGGGAATAAATGTGCTTGTGAATCCATTCCACACAATCACATGCTCCGAATGCAGTGGCTTTTCGTGCGTAACACACGGATTAACAGAACCGCGAATTCGGCGGTTCCGTGAGCTCACTGCACCCTGTAGTGAAAAATGTGTCTCGTCACTCCATAGAGAATTGTCTGACCATATGTCATCAACTTTGATCCATGCCAAAAACAGAAGAGCAAGTTCAGAACCATTCTGCGGATCATGTGGTTTCAGTTGCTGCACCGTTTGGATCTGTTACGGATACTTTTCCGTGCCGTCGGCCAGGGGATGAAAATTCTCGTGACCCTGCAAGAGCATTAACACTATCTAGGGCGTGTTTCGCGTGGTCAGTAAACAGCAGCAGCAACCTCGTCACTACCTTCCACTGGAATAGGCCGCTTTCCTCTTCCAGGTGCCGCACCAAGCTCATCCTTGTCTTCGAATTTCATTATCGTCTTCTTTAAACAAATTGACGGCAGCGGGCCTCTTCTCAGATCTTTCATTCGGCGATACTCTCTTAGTGCAGTACTGTAATTGCTACCCTGCACCACTAAAAGTGCACGGTCTCTCTTCTCGATAACCACACAGTTAACTCAAGTTGTAGCTTGTCAAATGGCAGCGTGGGTGTCATACCGTCATACAGTGTACAGCGCCAGATTTGCACCTGGTGGCCATAATTGGAACTATTTTTTCAGCGTTGATCGGTTCCGCATTAACACATTAGCATATCACTTTCGCTATCACATCTGTGAGCAGCCGTAAATTAACTACACTACTGGCCATTAAAATTGCTACACCAAGAAGAAATGCAGATGATAAACGGGTATTCATTGGACAAATATATTATACTAGAATCGACATATGATTGCATATTCACGCAATTTGGGTGCATAGATCCTGAGAAATCAGTACCCAGAATAACCAACTCTGGCCGTAATAACGGCCTTGATACGTCTGGGCATGGAGTCAAACAGAGCTTGGATGGCGTGTACAGGTACAGCTGCCCATGCAGCTTCAACACGATACCACAGTTCATCAGGAGCAGTGACTGGTGTATTGTGACGAGCCATTTGCTCGGCCACCATTGACCAGACGTTTTCAATTGGTGAGAGATGTGGAGAATGTGCTGGCCAGGGTAGCAGTCGAACATTTTCTGTATCCAGAAAGGCCCGTACAGGACCTACAACATGCGATCGTGCATTATCCTGATGAAATGTAGGGTTTCGCAGGGATCGAATGAAGGGTAGAGCCACAGGTCGTAAGACATCTGAAATGTAACGTCCACTGTTCAAAGTGGCGTCAATGCGAACAAGAGGTGACCGAGACGTGTAACCAATGGCACCCCATACCATCACGCCGGGTGATAACGCCAGTATGGCGATGATGAATACACGCTTCCAATGTGCGCTCACCGCGACGTCTCCAAACACGAATGCGACCATCATGATGCTGTAAACAGAACCTGCATTCATCCGAAAAAATGACATTTTGCCATTCGTGCACCCAGGTTCGTCGTTGAATACACCGTCGCAGGCGCTCCTGTCTGTGATGCAGCGTCAAGGGTAACCGCAGCCATGATCTCCGAGTCCATAGTCCAAGCTGCTGCAAACTTCGTCGAAATGTTCGTGCAGATGGTTGTTGTCTTGCAAACGTTCCCATCTGTTGACTCAGGGATCGAGACGTGGCTGCACGATCCGTTACAGCCATGCGGATAAGATGCCTGTCACCTCGACTGTAAGTGATACGAGGCCGTTGGGATCCAGCACGGCGTTCCGTATTACCCTCCTGAACCCACCGATTCCATATTCTGCCAACAGTCATTGGATCTCGACCAACGCGAGCAGCAATGTCGCGATACGGTAAACCGCAATCGCGATAGGCTACAATCCAACCTTTATCAAAGTCGGAAACGTGATGGTACGCATTTCTCCTCCTTACACGAAGCATCACAATACGTTTCACCAGGCAACGCCGGTCAATTGCTGTTTGTGTATGAGAATTCGGTTGGAAACTTTCCTCATGTCAGCACGTTGTAGGTGTCGCCACCGGCGCCAACCTTGTGTGAATGTTCTGAAAAGCTAATCATTTGCATATCACAGCATCGTCTTCTTGTCGGTTAAATTCCGCGTCTGTAGCACTTCATCTTCGTGGTGTATCAATTTTAATGGCCAGTAGTGCATAGCCACCCGGTATCAATGTCAAAGCTGAGCAAGTGGGTAACTCGGGCAGATTGCTCATTGGCGGCCGTCGGTGTTGCAGTTCAACGTGCAGAGGTCGCTGGAGCACCACCACGCGGCGCACCACGCAGCCCACCACGGCTCCCTGGAGCTGCACCACTTCTCGGCAGCGGCGGCCGCGCACCACGCCGGAGGCGGCAGCGGCGGCTCCGTCAGCAGCGGCGGCGGGCCCGGGGGCAGCCCCGCCTCCCCGCCACCACCGCCTCCAGGGCCCGCGCTGCGCCACAAGGACGAGGACAGTAGCAACGCTGGAGAAGGTGACTTACCATTACACAGCTCGTTCCAATGAAAGAAACAAACGTAAATCACAAAATAGGAGCACCCTAAGAAACAAAGTACAGCGAATATTGTCAATTTTCCAGTGAGCCCACATTACTTTCTATTCCTTTTCTTTTTAGGATTCCGTACCTCAGTCGACGAAAATGGAACCCATATAGGATCACTTTGTTGTCTGTCTGTCCGTCTGTTAAGACGCCTTTTTCTCAGGTACAGGTATCAAGTTTAAATTAACGTCGCATATTAAGGTAGACGGGACCCCCTTTTTTTTTTTTTTTTTTTTTTTTTTTTTTTTTTTTTTTTTTTTTTTACTGGCACTACATCCCAGGATGAGACTTGGCGTCCTCGATAATTTTCCGCCATTCTTCTCTGGGTCTCCAGTTATGGCAGCCAACTCGGGCAGCGTCATCTCTAACATCATCACTCCATCTTAACCTCGGTCGTCCTCTTGCTCTTCTTCCTCCAGTTGCACTGCAACAGGCTTTCCTTGCAGAACCTGTCTCATCGAGTCGTATTAAATGTTCATCCCGTCTCAACCTACATAACTTTATGAACTTGACCACATCATCCTCCTTGAAGTAGTCACAAAGCTCGTCGTTCGTTCGCTTTCTCCGACTCCAGTTTCCAAACATAGGTCCAAATCCTCAATATACTTCTTTCATGTGATCTTAGTCTACCACTCTACACTGTAATCGTCCATGTTTCTGAACCATACGTAAGTACTGGGCGTATCAGCGTTTTATAGAGTTGGCACTTAGTGTCTCTCTCTCTCTCTCTCTCTCTCTCTCCCTCTCTCTCTTTCTCTGTCTCTCTCTCTCTCTCTCTCTCTCTCTCTCTCTCTCTCATCTGTTGCCGCAATTGTCACAAGTGTATCTGGCTGCTGAGGCAGGAGCAGTGGTAGCATTGCGAAGATTTTTCTGCCTTAATCTGTCTAACAAGTCTTCATCATGCTTTGACATTCCAGATGATATATCATCTCTTCGTCTACATATATACTCCGCTAGTCACCGAGCGTTGTGCGGCGGATGGCACAATTCGCGCCAATGTCATATTTTCCCCCCTCTGTTCCACTCGCGGATCTCGCGAAGGAAAGACGACTGTCTGAACGCCTCAGTAAGTGCTCTAATTTCCCTTATTTTTGAATGGTGATCATTGCGCGATTCGAAAGTTGGTGGTAATAATATATGCTCTACATCCTCGGCGAAAATCAGATTTCGGAATTTAGTGAGCAGCCCCTTACGTTTAGCGCGTCGTCTCTCTGCAAGTGTGTCCCACTTCAAACTTTCTATGAGATTTGTAACGCTCTCGCGATAGCTAAATGTACCAGTCACGAATCTTGCCGCTCTTCTTTGGACCTTCTCAGTCTCTTAAATCAGACCCAACTGGTAAGGGACCCATACAGACGAACAGTTCTCTAAGACTGGACGAACTAACGTATTGTAAGCAATTTCCTTTGTTGAAGGACTGCATCGCTTCAGGATTCTACCAATAAACCGCACTCTAGAGTTCACCTTGCCCGTTACTTGTGTAATCTGATCATTCCATTTGAGTCCATTTCGAATAGTCACGCCCAGATACTTGACGGATGTTACCGCTTCCAAAGACTGAGCATTTATTTTGTACTTGTAGATTAATGGGGATTTTCGCCTTGTTATACGCAGTAGGTTACACTTACTAATATTGAGAGATAACTGCCAGTCATTACACCACGCATTTATTTTCTACAAATCTTCATTGATTTTTTTCACAACTTCTATGTGACACTACTTTCCTGTAGACTACAGCGTCATCGGCAAACAGTCTAATGCCGCTGTCAGTACCATCAACCAGATCGTTTATGTAAATTTCTCGTGACAGAAACTTGGATTTAAAATGTCGCAACATTCCAAAATGACATCAGTTAGAAGCACTTATGCGGACCATACTTTCAGTCGAAGTGCTGCCATTTCCTTCTACCTTTGCGCCTCAATAAGTGAAACATTCCACTCGCTCAAAAGTCATTCCATCAAGGGTTGCTGTGGGCTGAATGGTTGATTTGTGCCATTATATATATTTGTTTTTTTCTAAAGTAATTTTCAAGCCCATCTTCTCGGTCCTCAGTTCAGAGCTGAGAAGGCACTTTGTAGATCTCTAAATGTTCTACTCATTAGGTCCAAATCATCTGCATATCCCAACAGTTTTACGGACATGTAGCAAATAGTACCTCTTGTCTGGATACCCCTTGCAGATACTACATTTTCAGTGCCAAATTAAAGATTAGGCCGGAAAGCCCAACATCTTGTCTTAGCCCAGATCGTATGGGAAACTGGGGTGGTAGCCTAGACTGCTCTCGCACACTGCACTGGGGATACCTTTGGATAGCCTCCATCAAACGCACCGACTTCTTAGGCACCCGAAATTCCAACACTGCCTCATAAAATTTAGCGCGATTTATTGTGTCATACGCAGATTTGAAATCAATGAAAGGCTTCTGTGCACCAACATTAAATTCGACGGTCTTATCTGCTATTTGGCAGAGAGTAAATATCTGATTCACAGCTAGCCTTTCTGGTCTGAATCCACGTTAATACCTTCCAATAATGTTTTCTGCTGTGGATGACTGTCTACTACACAAGATATTTGACTATACTTTATATGCACTATTAAGGAGTGTTGTGTCTCTGTAGTTGCAGCATTTGAATATATGTCCTTTCGTGTGTATCAAACACACTATCCCTACATTCCATTCTTGTAGCAGCTCTTCCTTTTTCCAAATAAGGCACAAAATCTTTTACACCCGCGACTTAGTTCCTCCAGCTTTCAGTAATTCTGATGTTATATTATCCGTCACTGGTGCTGTATTGTTCTTCAGTCGGCTAATTGCTTTGTCTACTTGTCCTTGAGAGAGGGGAGGAACTATGGCCTCATTTGTTTTTCCAATTTTCTCCAATTCTACAGTCTGCTTTCTTTCCCATTCCCTTTTTATCTTCCGATGAAGTTTCTCTCCGACTGCGGGAGACGTCTTGCAAAGTAAAGTGTGAACTATGAAATCACAGAATGGTTCATATCATTTACAGTTTAATAAAATTGTTAGAGACTAAAGGTGAATTATTGATGTATCGTTTATCTATTAGAAGTGCCTCACGATTTTGCTTTTAAATTTTAGAAATATTGTAATAGCTAATAAAAATTGATAAGTCCAAGTTTTCAGGATGATCTGTCTGGGACTATACCAAATTATTTTATACTTTTAGTACGTTTTAAAACCGTGTTGCATTAATGATTTTATTTAAATAGCTATTTTATGTTTTTTAGTCTCGTGTCTGTGAAATTTTTCAAACATTTTGATGAGACTGCAACAGACATACGGCAAATTTCAGGTTTTTTATCTTCCGATGCAGTTTCTCTCCCACTGCGGGAGACGTCTTCCGAAGTAAAGTGTCGAACTATGAAATCAATGAGACCTGACCACAGAGATAAGATACGAGAAATTAGGGCTCATACGGAGACATATGCCAGTGGAGTAGGAAGGAAGTCACTAGTAGTGGTACAGGGTACCCTCCGCCGTGCACCATACAGTGGCTCACGGAGTATGTATGTAGATGTAGATGTAGAACATGGGAGGGTAAACTATTATTCACTGACTCAGCCATTCTATCGCTTTCTCCTACGAATATCTCGCGAAATTACTGTGAAGGAGGAAGTAAGAGAGATTAGAACTCACGCGGAAGCTTAGAGGCAATCGCTCTTACCGTGAAAAACTCACAACTGGAACAGGAAAAGATGGAATTAGCAGTGGTTCACAAAGCGCCCTCCTCCAAACATCAGACACGAAAGCGAGTTAATATTGTATTGTCATAGACTTTCGAGCTGTGTTGAAAGTTTCAAGTTAATGTGAAATCAGTTGCAAAATTTGTACCGAAGTAACAGACAGACAAGAAAGCGACCTAATAAAAATGTGCTAAAAATCAATTTTCTGTTTTTATTTTCTTAATCTCTCGCATGTAGACAATTATTTCATCTGCTAATGTTTGTTTAATCGTTTCGTTTTAACAATTTTTCGCTTCCTCTTATTTCTGGTGTCTACACAGATGCTTATGGCACGATCTGAATGTCCTATTAAATGCATTACAAATTACCACCGATCACTACGTCGGCTGCCTCAGTTCATCCCAGGCTGAGTAGTCTCGTGCCGCGACTGCAGAGGACTATTGTGTTCGCAGCCCCCAGCGTGCCGCCACCCGCGGCTTCGGCTGGCCCGTCCAGCGTGGGCGGCGGCGGGGGCGGCAGCAGCGTGGCGGACGGCGACGATGACGACGACGTGGACGGCGGCGGCGGCTTCGCGGGCTCCTCGGCCGGCAGCAGCGGCCGCTGCGCACAGTACCTGCGCGCCAACTGCGTCGTCTTCAACAGCTACCCCGAGCCCACGCCGAAACTGGCCGTCGAGTCTCACTTCAACCGCTCCCTGCGCGAAGCTAGCGGTTCGCCCAACCACATGGGTGAGTAAACACTAGGCCCCTTGGTATTTTTAAACATATCGGAAATCCGGTATATCGATATTTAAGAATACATCCTTAGCAACTGCTGATTAATCGAGGTGAAGTATCGATATATCGATGGACCAGATTGACGTTTAGGCTTATAAAAATGTCGGCTGCATATTGTAAATATGCTGCCTGTTTTAGACTGTATTTTTAAATATAGATTTATTGTTAGATATTCTGTACGTAACAAGCCAGCAGCCTGCTTATCCCCCACAGAGCAAGAATTCCCCCACAGAGCAAGAATTGAAAAGAAGAAAATGTACGTTCACATTTGGCGGTAACCGCTTTGCTAACAATGGCAAGTGCATGTAAGTGATACAATAAAAGCTGTCCGATGATTCCGTCGTTCGGTTTCGTCACGTATTAAAATATATGACGAAAAGTGCGAAAAAACAACATGCAATAAAAATATCACACACTCGATATCAGCATTTCGATATCATTACTCTGAGGATGCGGGAAGCCGATATATATCGATATGTACCGGTATAAATATCGATATATCGACGTATAATCAACGGCCTAGTACATATGCGGATTTGCCATTCTGGGCGATCGCACCGTAAGCACGGTACTCCATAACTCAGCCGTCTCAACTCTGGTTTATCGCGTTTTGTACACACGGTGGCTCGGGATAGGTGACGCAGTGGCTAGCGCACTGGACTCGTATTCAGGAGAACGACGGTCCAAACCCGCGTCCGGCCATACTGATTTAGGTTTTCCGTGATTTCCCTAAATCGCTTCAGACAAATGCCGGGATGGTTGCTTTGGAAGGGCACAGCCGACTACCTTCCCCATCCTTCCCTAATCCGATGGAACCAATGGCCTCGCCGTTTCGTCCGCTTCCCCGAATCAGGCAATAAGTAGACGGAGATGGTGTTGAAAAATGCTTATGACAACTGGCCGCCATTTCCGGGTATCCAAGTACGAGCAGCAAAATGCTCCTATTGCAGTGCAAAAAAAGGCGAATATGCTCCTGTTTAAAAGATCCAGACTGAATAGTGGGGTACCAGCTGCCTCACTCTACCTTCCTCAGTACCTTCAGGTGTTTTTCCGGTCGTTTCCTTCTTTTGCCTGTTACAGCAAAGCATGTCATATGAAAAGACCTTTATGCATCTCTAAAATTTTGATAGTTTACGTATGGGAAATGGAAATGACGAAAAACTAATTTTACACCTCAGATAGGATTTTTACTTGCAAAAAAAATTTGCATGCGCTTCAGTGCTAAAACAAGGTGTTCCCAGAACCTTTCTGATGATAATGGAGACACTTTACAGCGTGTTTGGTTCAAATGGCTCTGAGCACTATGGGACTCAACTGCTGTGGTCATCAGTCCCCTAGAACTTAGAACTACTTAAACCTAACTAACCTAAGGACATCACACACAGCCATGCCCGAGGCAGGATTCGAACCTGCGACCGTAGCAGTCGCACGGTTCCGGACTGCGCGCCTAGAACCGCGAGACCACCGCGGCCGGCTACAGCGTGTTTCTCGTGCGTCACTTTATAAACTACGTTTTCGTCTCACACCGGATTTTACGTGTAGAAATAAGGTAATTTTGACCCTCATCTCGCGTACGGAAAAGAAAACTTTCAAAGGTTTTCGATGTCGGGATCTTAGAAATATATGGCAAAAATTTCAGCAATTTGCTGTGCATAGCCGTCTTGAAATTCGCGGCTCGTCTTTGCTACCCAAAAACGATGTTGGTGCGGTGTTACTCGGTAACGGATAAGTATTTTTGAAATTAGCGAGATGGTATTTCTAGAATAACTTAACTTTGTGCTCTGCCTTACGGCAGGTCTTGTCATGGGGGAAGCCTCGTCAGACAGGCCTACCGCATGAGCGTCTAGGGAAGTGATTCCAGTGGTCGTTTCCCGTTGCCTTTCACTGATGATGATGAAATAGTAATGAGGACAATACAACACCCAGTCCCTGAGCGGAGAAAATCTCCGACCCAGCCAAGAATCAAACCCGGGCCCCTTGGCGTGACAGACCACCGCGCTGACAACGGACATCTCTAGATAAAAGCCTAGAGAATATATCGTTAAAAATGTGATAAATTTGTTGCAGTTAGTTATTTAGACATCCGCTGCTGATGGTGAAAAAAATGATGAAAAACGCTTTTTTTCGGGTGTTCTCAGGACCCGCCCAAGAGGTAAATTGTGCCTCCATAAACCCCTTAAAACACACTGCAAACAACATCTAATGCAAAAAGAACCAACCAATTTCCTCCATCTGTCTAAGCTGCTGGGGATGTGAAATATTCAAATTTCAGCCGAAGGACTACCCAAAACACTTTTCCCTACGTTTCTATCATGAACAGAATGCGAGGTATGAGCCCCGAAAAAAAATGCACGGCGTTTTTTGCCGTCGCATGCATACCAATTTCTTCTCCATCTGTCAATGTAAATTTGCTGCATTAATTACCCCTGCAGACATAACTCTTAAATCATGCAAATAGTCTCTGCCATAACAATGGTCCCAAATCAGTGAGAAAGAGTATAAACAAACTCCTTCAGGCACGCCATACGCAACTGACGCCATTCACTGTCGATTAGATCCTGTTGGAGCATCAATTTAGGGGTGTCGTTATTGATTCACGTCACCTACTTTTCTTACTCCTAGTTATTTTTCTAAGCGATTAAGTTCAAGAAAATTAGCGGGAAGTGTCCACAGCATAGTCGTCACGAAGGAGTAGAAGAAAGAGCAGCGTTGGGTCACCGAGGTTATTGAATTAAACATCTTGATTCATGTTAACGGTAGCCAGAACCGCGTGGCTCAACTCGAGGCGCTAAAAGCGCCCCCAAAACAACAAACAACCGCCTGCGGCCTGAAACTACACTTTCCACAAATTGCAACTTAAACGGCTGATTGGGACATCGGTGAAGTCGACACCGCCCCTTTTCAAGGGGCAACATCGCTATTATTATGCCACACGACACGCCTCCAGTCGGTTTCGACGTTGTTTGCTCCACAGACTGTCACTGACGTCTCTATCTCGACCCATCTTACTCCACTGATCGTTTACAGCTGACTACCACACACACTCCGCTTCACTGCCATGAATTATGGATTTAAGGCTTCCGTTCAGTCCTTTGTTGACCAGTCTGCTGCGGCAGTTGAAGACAGGAAAACGAAAGCCGAGGTTTTAAATTTCACATTCAAGAAATCGTTCACACAGAAGAATCGTACAAACATACCGTCATTTGAACATAGGACAGACTCCCGTATAGCCGACAAAGCCTAAACATCCATGGCGTAGAGAGACATCACCACGTCCGGATGGAATCTCAGTTCGGTTTTACAAAGAGTACTCTACGGCATTGACCCCTTACCGAGCTTGCGTTTATCGTGAATCCCTCCCCCAGCACAAAGTCTGAAGCGACTGGAAAAAAAAACGCAGATGACTCCAATATATAAGAAAATCTTCACGATAAAGGATGACAGCCAAAAACAGTTGCAGGATATAAGAAAATGTTCAAATGTGTGCGAAATCCTAAGGGGCCAAACTGCTGAGGTCATCGGTCCCTAGACTTACACACTACTTAAATTAAGTTGTCCTCAGAACAACACAAACCCACCATGCCCGAAGAAGGACTCGAACCTCCGGCGGGAGGGGCCGCGCAATCCGTGACAGGGCGCCTCTAACCGCGCAGCCGTTTCGCGCTGCCGGTATACAGGGTGGTCCATTGATAGCGACCGGGCCAAATATCTCACGAAATAAGCATCAAACGAAAAAACAACAATGAACGAAACTCGCCTAGCTTGAAGGAGGAAACCAGATAGCGCTATGGTTGGCCCGCTAGATGTCGCTGCCATAGGTCAGACGGATATCAATTGCGTTTGTTTGTTTTTTTTTTTTTTTTTTTTTTAAATAGGAGACCCCATTTTTTATTACATATTCGTGTAGTGCGTAAAGAAATATGAATGTTGTAGTTGGACCACTTTTTCGCTTTGTGATAAATGGCGCTGTAATAGTCAGAAACGTATAGATAGGTGGTATCACGTAACATTCCGCCAGTGCGGATGGTATTTGTTTCGTGATACATTACCCGTGTTAAAATGGACCGTTTACCAATTGCGGAAAAGGTCGATATCGTGTTGATGTATGGATATTGTGATCAAAACGCACAACGGGCGTGTGCTATGTATGCTGCTCGGTATCCTGGACGACATCATCCAAGTGTCCGGACCGTTCACCGGATAGTTACGTTATTTAAGGAAACAGGAAGTGTTCAGCCACATGTGAAACGTCAACCACGACCTGCAACAAATGATGATGCCCAAGTAAGTTTTTTAGTTGCTGTCGCGGTTAATCCGCACATCAGTAGCAGACAAATTGCGCGAGAATCGGGAATCTCAAAAACTTTGGTGTTGAGACTGCTACATCAACATCGATTGCACCCGTACCATATTTCTATGCACCAGGAATTGCATGGCGACGACTTTGAACGTCGTGTACAGTTCTGCCACTGGGCATAAGAGAAATTACGGGACGATGACAGATTTTTTTGCACGCTTTCTATTTAGCGACGAAGCGTCATTCACCAACAGCGGTAACGTAAACCGGCATAATATGCACTATTGGGCAACGGAAAATCCACGATGGCTGCGACAAGCGGATCATCAGCGACCTTGGCGGGTTAATGTATTGTGCGGCATTATGGGAGGAAGGATAATTGGCCCCTCATTTTATCGATGCCATTATAAATGTTACTACAAGATGTTTCACTGCATGACAGAATGGCGATGTACTTCCAACATGATGGATGTCTGGCACATAGCTCGCGTGCGATTGAAGTGGTATTGAACAGCATATTTCATGACAGGTGAATTGGTCATCGAAGCACGTTCACCGGATCTGACGTTCCCGGATTTCTTTCTGTGGGGAAAGTTGAAGGATATTTGCTATCGTGATCCACCGACAACGCCTGACAACATGCGTCAGCGCATTGTCAATGTATATGCGAACTTTACGGAAGGCGAACCATTCGCTGTTGAGAGGAATGTCGTTACACGTATTGCCACATGCACCGAGGTTGACGGACATCATTTTGAGCATTTATTGCATTAATGTGGTATTTACAGGTAATCACGCTGTAACAGCATGCGTTCCCAGAAATGATAAGTTCACAAAGGTACATGTATCCCATTGGAACAAACGAAATAAAATGTTCAAACGTACCTACGTTCTGTATTTTAATTGGAAAAACCTACCTGTTACCAACTGTTGGTCTAAAATTGTGAGCCGACCAGCATCTGTGCCTCGTATGCGCGGTACCGCCGCGTTGGAGCCTATAAGGCCGCGCTTGGCATCTTGTCGTCAGTCATGTGACTCACTCTGAGGATGGCCGGACGATACGCGGCCGAAATATCAGTGGAGGAAATTTTATTTGCCCGGCTGCATGCCCGAAATTTTGTGGACTATTCATTACGCCGCGAGAAGTGTAAAATGCAGAGTATTACTAGTGTCCTTCTTGACATACTCAAATATCTGGGAGTAAAGCTGCAAAGCGATATGAAATGGAACGAGCATGTGAGAACTGCGATAGGAAAGGCAAATGTTCGGCATTGGTTTATTGAAGAGAATTTAGGAAAAAGTTGATCTGTAAAGGAGACCGCATGTAGGACGCTGGGGCGACCTATTTTTGAATGTTGCTAGAATGTTTGGAATCTGTACCAGGTCGGTTTGAAGGAAGACATCGATTCAATTCAAAAACGAGCTGCTAATTTGTTACCTGTAGCTTCGAACAATACGTAAGTGTTACGGAAATGCTTCGGGAACTCAAACAGGAATTCCTAAAGGGAAGGCGATGTTCTTTTCAAGAAACTCTATTGAGAAAATTTAGAGAACTGGCAGTTGAATCTGACTGCCGAACGATTATACTGCCGTCAACAATCACTGCGCATAAGGACCACAGAGATAAGATACGAGAAATTAGATCTCATACGGAGACACACGCCAGTGGAGCAGGAAGGAAGTGACTAGTAGTGGTACAGGGTACCCTCCGCCGTGCACCATACAGTGGCTTGCGGAGTATCTATGTAGATGTAGATGCAGATGTAAATGTAGAACATGGGAGGGTAACACGGCGGCCTGTTACTAGCTGTACACCACCTGCAGCGCTCCACAACGGCCACTGTGTTCTTTTAAGGGGGTAACTAATATTTCATCTGATGAATCTGCTTCGTCATGTGACCTAGATGTTAATTACTTGAGTGAGCTTGTGCCCATTATGTGTGGCATCACATCAAAAATGTTAGAGAATGGGAGTAACTTTATTCTCAGTAACCCAATCAACAAGACTTCCATAGACTTTCGAACAAGATTCATCTGGCCGGGCTGCAAATGTTTCTGAAGGCGAACGGTTGAGAGCAGTAAACAACCCTTTCTTTAAAGAATGGAACTCCCCCGTATAAAACAGCTTCAGCGTCTGATTACTTTGCAAAATAGTTAATGTGTTAGATAGTTGATGTTAAGTATGTAACCGAGGAAAAGTTTAGAAAACGATTGAAATTACGTTTAAAGTTTTTTGGAAGACGCTAAGTGCTCTCATTGTCAACACTGGATGAGTATAGTCTAGGCGATTAGGGTTCCGTTTCAAACAAAAGCTAGTTATTCACGCATCTCAATGTTCATCACGTCATATCTCCTGAACTGCGGGTCATACAATTATATAATTATGCGGATACATTCTACGGTATACATGGGTACTACCTGAAAAATGTGTTGTGAATGGAGTTAGCAGTAAAAAAGTAATTAATTGAAACATCATGAAGGATGCTGAAGTTTTGCTACATAAACAAGTTTCTTCATTTTGTGGGGCATGTTAGCGAGGAAGAATGTCGTAAAAGTTTGAAATTCGTATGCAGTTCGTTGGAAGTCGATAGGTACTCTGTCTCAAATACTGTATGAATGTGGGCTGGATAGCTGGCGCGCCGTCAGTTACGCTGCCTACAGAGATACACGGTGTTTGTTTTGACTTGAGACAAGTAAATCTCTCGAAAACGACGCATCGTACGAAAAAAATGTTCTGCGTGAAAAGTTAAAACCATCCTGTATCGGCGGGGTCATGTTGGTATTTTCAAATGGAAAAGTTCAATTTTTATTGTATATTCGGATTCCATGCCAAAACGTACGTACGGTTTACTCAAATGATTGTTTTCCATTCGCGGTAGATGACGCTTTGATTGACTAATATGAAATATGCCTGTTTTTGCTGTAAAGAACCGACGCATTTGCGTCTATGTTTCATTTACGATGTAAATTTAAACTTTTGTGTTTGAGCACTTATTGTGAATTACAGTTACGGTGAGAAGCACCCAAATGGTGAGGGGCAAGAGGCCGTTGTTTCTGCATCACAGTAAACGTAGTTTCTAAGCAGACATTGTAACCGCTGACCATACCATACTGTACTCTACTATCAAATTTACAACACTAAAATAAATTTCGAACAAAAATATCAACCTGTATAACACAAAGGTTTACATTTACATCGTACATGAAATGTAGAATCAAATACGTCCGTTTGTAATTGCAAAACCACAAACACTTTATATTTGTCGATTACAGCACCATCTAACTCGATTGGAAAACAATAGTTTGAGTAAACCGTAAGAATTTTTTGCCGTAGAATCCAAATATGCAATAAGAATGGGAGGTCTCCAAAAATGCTTCAAATGGCTCCGAGCGCTATGGGACTTAACATCTGAGGTCATCAGTCCCCTAGAACTTAGAACTACTTAAACCTAACTAACCTAAGGACAGCACACACATCCATCCCCCAAGGCAGGATTCGAACCTATGACCGTAGCGGTCGCGCGGTTCCAGGCTGATGCGCCTAGAACCGCTCGGCCACACTGGCCGGCGGGAGGTCTCCATTTAAAAATACAAAGTTGACGTCGCCAATGCGTGAGGGGTGGGTAGGTGGCGGAAAGTTGTAGCATAGACAGATGTCCCCTTTGCTAATACCAACTTTTCACCAAGAACATTTTTTATTACGATGTGACGGCTTCGAGATGTTTAGTTAACCCAAGTTAAAACAAACACGCTGTATACGCGGTTCCTGGCCGGCCGGTGTGGCCGTGCGGTTAAAGGCGCTTCAGTCTGGAACCGCGAGACCGCTACGGTCGCAGGTTCGAATCCTGCCTCGGGCATGGATGTGTGTGATGTCCTTAGGTTAGTTAGGTTTAAGTAGTTCTAAGTTCTAGGGGACTGATGACCACAGATGTTAAGTCCCATAGTGCTCAGAGCCATTTGAACCATTTTTTTACGCGGTTCCTAACTATAATATTTGTCTTGCTGTATTAAAGTTTTTACATAAAATTGTACCTCTTAATTAGTAGGGAGCGGTTGATAGGACACATTCTGAGACATCAAAGGATCACCAATTTAGTGTTGGAGGAAAGTGTAGCGGGTAAAAATCGTAGAGCGAGACCAAGGGATTAATACAGTAGGCACATTCAGAAAAATGTAGCTTGCAGTACTTATCCGGAGATGAAGAGGTTCACACGAAATAGAGTACGATGGGGAGCTGCATAAAAACGGTCTTCCGACTGCAGACCACAAAAAACTATAAGAACAATTACCAGATTACGCCAGCATTTTAAATTTTTAAATTTGGTCAATAATTCCCGCCAGGCTAGCAGAGGTCGCTAATGCGCTGCTTCCTGGACTTGGGTGGGCCCGCTGGCCCCGAATCGAATCTGCCAAGCAGATTTGACGGTGAGGGTCGGTGTGCCGGCCAGCCTGGATTTGATTCTTAGGCGGTTTTCCACATCCCACTAGGTGAATACCGGGCTGGTTCCCATGTCTCGCCTCAGTTACACGATTCGCAGACATCTGAAAACGTTGGCACTATTTCATGGCTTACACTTGATGCAGACAGCTGCGGTATACTAATACTGTCCCATGGGGTATGGGGTGGTGGCAGGAAGGGAATCCAGTCACCATCTGACACTAACATCGCCATAGTAGCAAGGCCGGTCCCTCGTTGAAGTGGGACAAAGGCGCAAGTAAATGATGATGAAATTTGGTCAATAATTATGAGATACTGAAAATGAAGTTTCTGTCGTCGCTGAAAGCGTTAGGTAGGCAAACTGCAACTACAATTGTGCAGCTTGAAATTAGCCGCTTACTGGAGGGACTTCGATGTATTTATCGCATTTGGCGAGATGCCTGTTTAAGAGAATAGAGGTAATAACCAGCTTTGTGATAAAATAGTTGAGGGAAATGTACATGTCTAGGTGGGGCTGACGTGAAAGCACGTGTCGTTGCGGTGGAAACCTAATAATCGGAACTGTTTTATTATTTATAGCTATTATGCAGAGACTTTAGTCCTAATGTGTTAAACCAGTAGACGATAAATGAAGACGAGAAGCAGTGGTATGGTGCGGGGCTTGTATTAGTGGGTTCGCTAAGTGGTAATGCGAGTGGTAACTTGATGAAGTAGCAGCTTTATTTTGCAAGCTCGTGTTGCGGGTAAAGGCGAGACTAGTGTCCCATGTAACATTAATTTTACAATTATAGGACTGTAGGAATTTGATCCAGGTTGGTAATTACGGTTTCCTCTGTCCAAGTTGGCATAATTAAGTCGCATAGTGACCCAGCGCGCGGCGCATCTCGCCTGTAGCTTGTGGGCGGCGTCAGCCGACGTTCAGTTCCCCACCGCCGGCAGGAAAGCAAACACTGAAGGGTAGTCAATCGATGCGCAGGGTATCACACCTGAAATAGTTCTGCCGAGCAAGGTAGCGCAGTGGTTAGCACACTGGACTCGCATGCGGGAGGACACCAGTTCAGATCCGCGACCGGCCATCATGATTTAGATTTTCCGTGATTTCCCTAAATCGCTGAATGAAAATGCAGGGATGGCTCCTTTGAAAGGGCACGGCCAATTTCCTTCAGTATTTCAGGCTTGTGCTCTGTTTCTAATAACCTCGTTGTCGACAGGACGCGAAACACCAATCTTCCTTCATTCCTTTTTTTGAAACAGTCCTAAAGGCGGGCATGAACGAACAAACTAAATTGTGAGGTTTGTTATACACAGACTCGAAAGAAAATAGCGTGACATTTGGAAGAATTTGTTGTGAACTGTGACCGTAAAGGAAACGTAAATATAGACAAAGTCAAAACGAGGGCTGTCCTTCCATTCAAACTCTTCATAAAAGGATTTTAAGGTCAAAACAATGTGAGCTCCTACCTTCAGAGTCTTCTCTCAATATAAATGCCAGTGCAAATCGCGCTAAGGGAAGGAAGGGCAGACTAAACGGGACGCAGATGACTGCAGCAGCGATGAATCAGGAACGAGACGTGTTTGGCAGTCTAACTGATGCCCGGTGTGTGTCGTGTGCTGTGAATAACGGCCGACCCAGCGGTCGCGCATATCGACAGGGCAGTGCATTGTGCTGGTAACACTGCCGGCGTGATTTACACGCTGCAGCCGACTGCCGGTCCCGCGTCATATTCAACAGGCTATACACACGTATGGCGTACCTATAGCCGCTCGGCACCAAATGGAGACGACCCTGTAGTAACCCGGTATATATCGACGTCGTTGATCTAGCGGACGTCACGGCAGTATCTCTGGTCATTTGAGCTCCTGGCCTGTTGGGTTATCTATTAATGAGCATCTCGTAGTGATAACGTTCGGAAAAACACTCAGACAATTATGCTGAAACGACTACTGATGAATCAGGTTGATTAAGTGGCCGGGGGGGGGGGGGGGGGGGGGAGGAGAAGAGTTGACATCCAACACTATTCTGATTCAAGATTTATTGTGTTTGACTGAGATGAAGACAGGTATCGTTTCTTTTTAAGGCCAGATCCGACTACTTCTTCCATTCTCTACCAAGTGTGTAAGCGTTCCGTTCCTAATGACAACACTGAACTTGCATTTGGAAGCAGTGTGATTCAAATCCCGATCGTGCACATTTAGTGAAAGTCGACACCACCACACTCTGCTATGATAAATCTTTTTATTCATTGCTCTATCTGGAACAGATTATCATCAGTATTTGTGAATAGTTACAACCATAAAGTTAAATAAAAACTACCTCTTGCGTCGTCGAGTAACTCATTAAAAATGCCGCTAACAGATGAAAAAAGTAAACAAAAACAAAAACCACGTAGATGAGTAACGCTCATAAAAATGATCTTGACGTCGAATACAGATATATATCAAAGTCTCTGTTATAAATATATTAATATAAAATGAAATTTTCACTCTACAGCGGAGAGTGCGCTGATATGAAACTTCCTGGCAGATTAAAACTGTGTCCCGGACCGAGACTCGAACTCGGGACCTTTGCCTTTCGCGGGCAAGTGCTCTACCATCTGAGCTACCCAAGCACGACTCACGCCCCGTCCTCACAGTTTTAATTCCGTCAGTACCTCGCCTCCTACCTTCCAAACTTTACAGAAGCTCTCCTGCGAATCTTGTAGAACTAGCACTCCTGGAAGAAAGGATATTGAGGAGACATGGCTTAGCCACAGCCTGGTTGTTGTTTCTAGAATGAAATTTTCACTCTACAGCGGAGTTTCATATCGGCGCACACTCGCTGTAGAGTGAAAAACCTATGAAGCAAGCAATCATGCCATAGAGACGCACTCTTGCTTCCTACAGCCAACTGAGAGAGTTTGAGAGAGGTGAAAGTGGGACCTTCGGGGTGGCCAGATGGTCCTTTCGGGGAATTACCAGAGGAGTTGGATTGGATGTGCTGCGTAAATTGTGTAACGTTGCTGGTATCAGTGGTAACGTGAACATCTCAGACCCGTAGACTTGGTACTGGACGTCCACGCAGCACAGATGCCTGCCAGGATCGTCGTATTGTAACGGCAGCAATGGCAGATCGTGCAGCTACCACAGTACAGATATGAGGGCTTGTGAGCTCAGATGTGTCAGCATGAACTGTTGCGAACCGGTTATTAGCAGTGGGACTACGGGCACGCACACCTCTTGCTCATCTTCCTCTCACACAACAGCATCGACGTGCACGGCTCGTCCTGTGCCGTGGAGGATCACTTGGAAAATAGAATGGTGCACTGGGGTCTTCAGCGATGAAAGCAGATTCTGCCTGCACGCAAATGATGGCCGTCTGCGCGTATGACGTAGACCTGGTGAGCGCTATCTCGTAGAATGGATTCGTCCAAGACGTACTGGCCGCACCCAGGCCTTGCAGTCTGGGGTATGACAAGCTCTCGTTCACCTTTAGTGTTTCTGGAGGGAATGCTAACCAGCGCTCGTTACGTGCAGAATGTTCTTAGAGTCGTTCTTTTGCTGTTCTTGCAATAGGATGGTGATGTGTTGTTTCAACAGGCTAATCCTCACTTACACACTACCCGTGAAGCTCAATGTGCTCGGCAAGAAGTGCAGCAACCTCCCTGGAGAGCACGATCTCCAAACTTGTCTCCAACCAAGCACGTGTGGGATACGATGGGACGATAAGTGAGTGCGAATCGTCAGCCAACAACTCTTGCAGAACTACGTGAACCAGTGGAGCAGGCGTGGCGTAACGTATCCCTGGACAGTATCCCCCATCTGTACGGTATGCCAGAGTCAGTGCTTGCAGTGATGCCCGTGGACGCTACACAATATACTGACATGCGTGTTTCAGCATGGGTCGGTCCCTGGTACTGTACAACCGCTTGAGCTATTGGTCTTTAAATGTAATCATTTCACGTTCTCCATATGCTCTGTTGCAACAATAAATCTTTAGTTAACTGGAAATCTCTAAAATGGAGTTCTAATTTTTTTTTCGGCAAAATGTTTGTTAAACGAGATTTGCCTTATCATGGGAAAAGTAGTAGGAAGTGTTGTTCCTAGACGGATATCAATATCACAGTACTAATCATCTGTTCAAATTAATTACGTACATGACATCTTAATGCAATGTGAATCTTAAAAAGCAAAAACTCAGAAAGATTACATGAAATACTGTAGTCAAACATGTGGGACTTTGATGACATTGCAAGGAAGATTGAAGGAACAACAAAACAGAGTTCCTTAGCTGCACAACTCTCATTTTCAAACAAACAAGAGAGTGCAATAAACTCCGAATCCAATGTGCTCGATTCCCGGCGGGGTCAGGGATTTTCTCTGCCTCGTGATGACTGGGTGTTGTGTGATGTCCTTAGGTTAGTTAGGGTTAAGTAGTTCTAAGTTCTAGGGGACTGATGACCATAGATGTTAAGTCTCATAGTGCATTTGAACCAGCCAATGTGCTCAAACAACAATATAAATGAAACTTCCTGACAGATTAAAACTGTGTGCCGGACCGAGACTCGAACTCGGGACCTTCGCCTTTCGCGGGCAAGTGCTCTACCAACTGAGCTACCCAAGCACGACTCACAGCTTCAATTCTGCCAGTACCTCGTCTCCTACCTTCCAAATTTCACAGAAGCTCTCCTGCATACCTTGCAGAACTAGCAGTCCTGGAAGAAAGGATATCGCGGATATATGGCTTAGCCACAGCCTAGGGCATGTTTCCAGAATGAAACAACGTAAATGCAGGCTGTTCAGAGGACAGACTCCGAGATACGAAAGTAACAACTCATGCCGTAGAAAAGAGGACACTTTGATTTGATGATGGCCAGGAAGCGAATGAATAGCTGGCGGGATGCCTCCCAGCAAACAAATTACCAGAATATCATGTTCTCTGTTTTCAATCCAAGGTCTCTTTGCATGGGCGGTAGGAAACTTGTAGTCAATGTGTCGAACGTAACTGGCCCTAAAAGCATGGAAATACAGGTGAACGCTGCAAAAGCTTCCCTGTTAAGGCGTACAAATGAGCGCAGACAATTTATAAACTTGATGCCGTCCGAGCTTCAACTGTCTCTTAAAATTGGTTGACGAAGTATACACAGTGCCTCGAAGGAGAGGCAATACACAGAATTTTCATGGGACAGGAAAGACAGGAATCTTGTTGACATCCAAGCTGAACAGATATTTTCTATAATTCAAGTGGTCCTTTGAGGGCAAAGGCACCGATGCGGCTGCACGTCCGGAATAAAAAAACCGCTCTAGAAACTACTCTAGGGCGCAATGTAACTCTTCAACAAAGCCTTCTGCTGCATCTTACAGTAGACACCGGATGTTCCGGAATTCCCAGCTTTGTGTGAGAACCTTTCAGCCACCACCAAGCAACTAGAACTACCCGCTTTGTATTGATTCCTATTACAAAAGTAGACGTACGTATGTGTGTATGCCCGTATCTCCTAAATCACAGGACCGATTTCAACCAACATTGGAACACATATCCGTTAATGTTAGGCAACAATCGCTGTTGGGGCACGAACCATCTACCTGTTATAGTTCAGAAAAATGGTTCAAATGGCTCTGAGCACTATGGGACTTAACTACTGAGGTCATCAGTCCCCTAGAACTTAGAACTACTTAAACCTAACTAACCATAGGACAACACACACATCCATACCCGAGGCAGGATTCGAACCTGCGACCGTAGTGGTCGCGCGGTTCCAGACTGAAGCGCCTAGAACCGCTCGGCCACACTGGCCGGCTACAGTTCAGAAGATATGACGCCGTAAAAACTGAGATGCGTGAAAAACTGCCGCATTGTGCATGACATTTAAATTTACATCTTCTTTGCTGCTGACTCTATTCGCAACAAATGTTGCGTCCGCACCTCGTGGTCTAGTGGGTAGCGTTGCTGCCTCTGGATCACGAGGGCCTTGGTTCGATTCCGTGTCAGGTTGGGGTTTTTCTCTGCCCGGGGTCTGGGTTTTGGTATCACCATCATCATCATTCGTGACATTGGCAAGATTGGATTGTGTAAAAGTTTGACTGTGTAAAAATTGGGACTTTGTACGGGCGCTGATCAACGCGCAGTTGAGCGCCCCATAAACCAAACATCACCAACAAATGTTGCAGACCGCATCCGCATATGCAGCTGAATGAACCCACACAAATATCATTGTACGACTTACACTTCAAGAGATATGACATCATAAGCATTGAGATGCCTGAGAAATTTCAAAATGGTTCAAATGGGCCTAAGTACTATTAACAGATGTTCAGATGTGTGTGAAATCTTATGAGACTTAAATGCTAAGGTCATCAGTCCCTAAGGTTATACACACTACTTAACCTAAATTATCCTACGGACAGCCGACCGGAGTGGCCGAGCGGTTCTAGGCGCTACAGTCTGGAACCGCGCGACCGCTACGGTCGCAGGTTCGAATCCTGCCTCGGGCATGGATGTGTGTGATGTCCTTCGGTTAGTTAGGTTTAAGTAGTTGTAAGTTCTAGGGGACTGATGACCTCAGAAGTTAAGTCCCGTGGTGCTCAGAGCCATTTGAACCATTATCCTAAGGACAAACACACACACCCACGCCCGAGGGAGGACTCGAACCTCCGCCGGGACCAGCCGCACAGTGCATGACTGCGGCGCCATAGACCGCTCGGCTAATCCTGCGCGGCTCACTATTAACATCTGAGGTCATCAGTCCCCTAGACTTAGAACTACTTAAACCTAACTAACCTAAGGACGTCACACACATCCATGCCCGAGGCAGGATTCGAACCTGCTACCGTAGCCGCCACTCGGTTCCGAACTGAAGCGTCTAGAAACGACGACTGAGAGATGTCGTTTCATGCATAGAGTTGTAATGCATTTATTCTTTACTTCGAAGACACACTTACAGGTGAATCAACTGACACCTGCTATCGCTTTCGACAGCTTTCATCTGCGAAGTGCAAACGCCTGTATGCGAGAATAGAACCCGTTATACAGCTATCAAGAGGCGTTGCCCTACAGACGTTTACAAAATCGCGAAGCAGCCTTACTTACAGATTTGTACGTTATGCATATTTCTTTGTACAACTCTTTCATACTTTCAAGGGTGTTTTTTCACGAATACATGAAAATGAAATTCTTCGGTGTTACAAACACAGTTCGCCGGGTTTGTCAGCTAGTATGAAACAAACTGTAATTGAACTGATACAGGGAGGAGAATCGATATGTACAATGATATTCATATCGTGTCTCCAGCCGGAACATAACGTCATCTTGTTCTCTGTGTCAAGAAGACGTTATGTTCCGGCTGGAGACACGATATGAATATCATCAATTACTGCGCCGGGAAAGTTCACCGAGTCAGGTACCTACTAGTTATGGTGTGAAAGCTTTACTTCATCCTATGGTAGTATGATACGATGTTATAATTCGGACAGTTAGTGGTGGCTGTGGATGGTGTACGCCGGCACTGCGGCGCTGCGCGGAGAGTGACCCTGCGCGACCTCGCAAGCGTTGCGGCAGTACAACAGGTCTGTCCAGTATCAGCTGCTGGCGCTGTTATTGCGGCACTTCTTCAGTCAGGCCTCGCCGAGCCGCCGCCACTGCCGCCACGGCCGCCACCTTTATTTACTCGGCGCTCGGCGATGCGTAAATACGGCCCCGACAGAGTCGCTGCCCTCTTCCCAGCGGAGCGACACCTGACGCAGCTCGCTGGTACAAGCCCGCCGGAAATCTGCATCTACATCGGTGCTCTGCAAACCACTGTGAAGTTCGCGGTGGACGGTATTTCTCGTTGTACCGCTTTATGAGGGTTTCTTTGCTTTTCATTCGCGCATGCAACGGGAGTCTGGTGAAGCAGGCAGCCGACTTTCGATAAGTATGCATTCTAAATTCCTGTGATTGATGTGCTACAGTTCTAGATTTCTTAGAACAATATTTGAATAGTACTGCAAGATCTCGCGAAAAAAGATAATGATTACAATTTTGAATAACTGAGCGGGGGATGGATGACTGCTTGACTGCATATAGCCTAATAATGTCTTCGTGTTGACTGGAATACTCTCTATCAAATTCTGAAGGTGGCGGGGGTCAAATACAGGGAGCGAAAGACTATTTACAATTTGTACAGAAACCAAATGGCAGATATGAGTCGAGGGGCATGAAAGGGAAACAGTCGTTGGGAAGGGTGTGAGACATGGTTGTAGCCTATCCACGATCTTATTCAATCTGTATAGTGAGCAAGCAGTAAAGGAAACAAAAGAAAAATTCGGAGTAGGTATTAAAATCCATTGAAAAGAAATAAAAACTTTGAGATTCGCCACTGACATTGTAATTCTACCAGAGCCGGCAAAGGACTTGGAAGAGCAGTTGAACGGAATGGACAGTGTCTTGAAAGGAGGATATAAGATGAATATCAACAAAAAAAAACGAGGATAATGGAATGCAGTCGAATTAAGTCGGGTGATGCTGAGGGAATTTGATAAGGAAATAAGACACTTACAGTAGTTGATGAGTTTTGCTACTTGGGGAGCAAAATTACTGATGGTGGTCGAAGTAGAGAGAATATAAAATGTATACTGGCAATGGAACGGAAAGCGTTTCTGAAGAAGAGAGATTTTTTAACATCGAGTATAGATTTAAGTGTCAGGAAGTTGTTTCTGAAAGAATTTGTATAGGGTGTAGCCATGTATGAAAGTGAAACATGGAAGATAAATAGTTTGGACAAAAAGAGAATAGAAGCTTTCGAAATGTGATGCTACAGAAGAATGCTGAAGATTAGATGGGTAGATCACATAACTAATGAGGAGGTATTGAATAGAATTGGGGAGAAGAGAAATTTGTGGCACAACTTGACTAAAAGAAGGGATCAGTTGGTAGGACATGTTCTGAGGCATCAAGAAGGGATCACCAATTTAGTATTGGAGGGCTGCGTGGAAGATAAAAATCATAGAGGGAGCCCAAAAGAGATGACTACACTAAGCAGATTCATAAGGATGTAGGTTGCAGTAGGTGGTGGAAGATGAAGAATCTTGCACAGGGTAGAGTAGCATGGAGAGTTGCAGCAAACCAGTCTCAGGACTGAAGACCACAGCAATAACAACAACATTGTCTTCGTGCTCCCATAGGAGCGATACGTGGAGGGCCGTAATGCATTTCTGTATTCCTTAACGCTACTTCTTGAAATTTTGTAATTAGCCTTTAGCGAGATACTTGACGTCTGTCTTCAAGCTAGCATTTCGTTTCTTGTGAGTCAAGGAAAGTCTGTGTCGATTCGTGCCACCCTTATTTGTATGAAAGATGCTCTATTCTATGACCGCAAAATAGTTAATCACTAGAAGCACTTACTTCCACAAAACGTCTTGAGGTATACGTTCACGGCCATTTGAAAGGGAACTACCATATAAAATTCATCTTGTGTAAGGCAGGGGTCAGACTAAGATTCGTTGGAAGAATCTTCAGAAAAGAAGTCCTTCAATAAAGGAGGTAGCTTAAAAAACATTCATTCGCCCTATACTTGAATAATACCGATGAATCTGGGACCTTCACTGGACAGGAACAGTAGAGGAAATAGAGAAAATGCACAGAGGTGCAGCGCGCTTCGTTGCAGGCTAATTTAGTAACCACTAAAGAGTCGCGGAGGTGGTCAACCAACTCAGGTGGCAAACGATGTATGGGATACGTTGTGCCTTACGATGTAGTTTACTGTTAAACTTCCGAGAGCGTTTCGTTGCTATTAGAGTCAACAAACATGTCGCTTCCTCAATCTCGCGGAAGATGAAATTAATGTGCTTCGAGTCCACACGGAGATTTACCGGGATTCGTTCTCTCCGCTAATCATTCGTGACTAGAACAGGAGGGGAAGTGACCTGGTACACGAAGTACCCTCCACCAAACACTTTATCAAGTGACTTGCTTAGCACAGATATAGTTACCGAAAATGAGGACTGCATTTTCAATCTTATCGCTGAACCGAAGGCTGTCACCTGCTTTACTGAGTCTATCATATTCTTAGAAACTGTTACACCCATAAATTGGTACGAGTTACCTGAGTACAGCTGTACAGCTCATTGATATTCCAGTCACAAGAAACAGACATTCTTTTTCGTTTTGTGAAGTGAACAGTTTTACATATATGAAGATTTAAAGCGTTGGCAAACTTCGTACCAATTTGATATCTCGTTAATTTTAGACTGAATATTTCTGCAGATTTATTGAAACAGTCCTTCCTTCAATATGAATGCTCATCTACAAAAAAATCAGAGGTTACTTTTAACAATAGAACACTAAAGGGGGGGCCGCGCGGGTTTAGCCGAGCGGTCTTGGGCGCTGCAGTCGTGGACTGTGCGGCTGGTCCCGGCGGAGGTTAGAGTCCTCCCTCGGGCATGGGTGTGTGTGTTTGTCCTTAGGATAATTTAGGTTAAGTAGTGTGTAAGCTTCGGGACTGATGACCTTAGCAGTCAAGTCCCATAAGATTACAGACACATTTACATTTTTACTAAGGGGGGGGGGGGGGGAGGGGATGCGAAATGTTGAAATGCTACTAAACCATCCTAAATTTTACTATTCCACATATCATTCAAAGGAAGTCATAATTTATGAGTTATGCATTACATATTTTTTGAAACATTGTTCTAGGCAAACAGCGATCTCAGCTTTATCAGTATTTATGCGATCAAGACTGCTTTTCGAAAATTTTATTTTTAGTTTATACATTAGTTAATTGGCATTATTAAGTCTCCAGAGGTATGTTACATATCAAATTCAGTATGATGTGTCTTGTTTTATACCCTACTACAATCATAAGTTTTACGAAGCTTTAGTGATCTAGTTAATATTGTCAATCATATCATTAAAATACAAGATGAATAGCAAGAGCCACAACACACTTCCCTGGTGCATGCTTGAAGTTACCTCTATCTACACTCCTGGAAATGGAAAAAAGAACACATTGACACCGGTGTGTCAGACCCACCATACTTGCTCCGGACACTGCGAGAGGGCTGTACAAGCAATGATCACACGCACGGCACAGCGGACACGCCAGGAACCGCGGTGTTGGCCGTCGAATGGCGCTAGCTGCGCAGCATTTGTGCACCGCCGCCGTCAGTGTCAGCCAGTTTGCCGTGGCATACGGAGCTCCATCGCAGTCTTTAACACTGGTAGCATGCCGCGACAGCGTGGACGTGAACCGTATGTGCAGTTGACGGACTTTGAGCGAGGGCGTATAGTGGGCATGCGGGAGGCCGGGTGGACGTACCGCCGAATTGCTCAACACGTGGGGCGTGAGGTCTCCACAGTACATCGATGTTATCGCCAGTGGTCGGCGGAAGGTGCACGTGCCCGTCGACCTGGGACCGGACCGCAGCGACACACGAATGCACGCCAAGACCGTAGGATCCTACGCAGTGCCGTAGGGGACCGCACCGCCACTTCCCAGCAAATTAGGGACACTGTTGCTCCTGGGGTATCGGCGAGGACCATTCGCAACCGTCTCCATGAAGCTGGGCTACGGTCCCGCACACCGTTAGGCCGTCTTCCGCTCACGCCCCAACATCGTGCAACCCGCCTCCAGTGGTGTCGCGACAGGCGTGAATGGAGGGACGAATGGAGACGTGTCGTCTTCAACGATGAGAGTCGCTTCTGCCTTGGTGCCAATGATGGTCGTATGCGTGTTTGGCGCCGTGCAGGTGAGCGCCACAATCAGGACTGCATACGACCGAGGCACACAGGGCCAACACCCGGCATCATGGTGTGGGGAGCGATCTCCTACACTGGCCGTACACCACTGGTGATCGTCGAGGGGACACTGAATAGTGCACGGTACATCCAAACCGTCATCGAACCCATCGTTCTGCGATTCCTAGACCGGCAAGGGAAGTTGCTGTTCCAACAGGACAATGCACGTCCGTATGTATCCCGTGCCACCCAACGTGCTCTAGAAGGTGTAAGTCAACTACCCTGGCCAGCAAGATCTCCGGATCTGTCCCACATTGAGCATGTTTGGGACTGGATGAAGCGTCGTCTCACGCGGTCTGCACGTCCAGCACGAACGCTGGTCCAACTGAGGCGCCAGGTGGAAATGGCATGGCAAGCCGTTCCACAGGACTACATCCAGCATCTCTACGATCGTCTCCATGGGAGAATAGCAGCCTGCATTGCTGCGAAAGGTGGATATACACTGTACTGGTGCCAACATTGTTCATGCTCTGTTGCCTGTGTCTATGTGCCTGTGGTTCTGTCAGTGTGATCATGTGATGTATCTGACCCCATGAACGTGTCAATAAAGTTTCCCCTTCCTGGGACAATGAATTCACGGTGTTCTTATTTCAATTTCCAGGAGTGTATTTCGATGACTATCCATCCATCATCCACTCAAAGTTCTCCGTACCAAGAACATGTCAATCTTCTGTTGTGTCCCTTAGCGTTCATCGCATCTAGTAAGGGGTCAACCTATTCAAAATTTATAAAATTTTGTTTTGTTGTTTAAGTTTGTGGCCGAATGTCCTTCCTGACGCCGTAGCCGTCAAGGTAACCTAAGGGAAGCAGGTAGTGTGCGCCATCTGTTTGTGTATCGTGTAAACTCTGTCCTGTGTGTTATCTCATTTCAACTGTTTGCGTATCGTTTCTGTGGGGCAGAATTTACGGAACAGCCCAGGATTTGCCTAAACGAGCGTGGGAAGCTACCTATAAGCCACATAGGCTGGCCGGAGTACCAAGAGTGTGGGTTCGATCCCTGTGTAACTCAACATTCTGTTTCGCAAGCTAGCGTGCTGCGCATTTCGCCGGGCAGATAACCGAAAAAATCCTCAATCCTGTCACAAACTTTGTTTGGTACCCCATATAATCTTTATTCCCGTTGGGAAGCGTAGGTATAGTCCCGACTTTCCGAAGCTTTACTGAAGCCGAGACTTACGGCATCAAATGGATCCGTGACGCTAAATTTCGGATTAGAAGACAACTCATAAAGCGTACCTTGTGAGACATGGAGGATAATCAGTGGCATCGACACTCTGTGCTGATCTGTGTGTAGATTTTAGCTGTTTTGTACTTTTTTCCTCGCATTACATTGGAGTAACGTTTCCTCACGTGGAATGACATCCTAGTATTGTATTAAGTACCACGTTAATGAGAAGCAACAATGCATCAAATACAGGCCCCAAATGCTCCGCGCCTCAAACTCTTAATTAAAAATAGCGATCTCACAACACTCCTCTTCTGCGGGCTGTCCCTGGACTTCAGTAAGGAGGAGGTTTCTGACAGGACACACTGGGAGTTCCTGTACTTTCATGAAGGCTAAGAAATTTTTTTTAAGAAATTAGAAGAACTTAATTTATTTGATGATTACTTCAATTCTAAAGCACAGCTAATAAAAAGGAAATCATAATAAAATTTTAAAAAATAGTATCGTCAAAATTCCGCAAAAAGAAAACACCATATTAGTAACAGTTTTTCGCGGAGCATTTATTCAATCCCTGCATAACACAAGTATTGGGCGGATTACAGTTTAGGAAGCACTGCCATTAGCATCAGTTTCGCCCACTCACAATTGAAAGAATATCGCTATAGATTATTCTGAAATGAAGTACCCTATTTACAGTACGCCTACATGTAGTGCACTGAAGTGACAAAAGTCCTAGGAAACCTCCTAATATCCTTTTGGATTTCCATTTGCCCGACATAGTCCAGCAACTCGACGTAGCATGGACTCAACGAGTCCTTGTAACTCCCCTGCAGGAATAACTACCTAGCCGATCGTAATTGTAAAACGTTGCAGGTGCCAAATTTTGTGTACGAACTGACTTCTCGACTATGTGCCATAAATGTTCAATGGGATTCATGTCAAGCGATCTGGGTAGCTAAACGATTCGTTCGAACTGTCCAGAATGTGCTTCAAACCAATCAGTAACAACTGTAGCCCAGTGACACTACATCGTTCTTTGGGAACATGTAGTCCATGAATGGTTGCAAAAGGTCTCCAAGTAGTCGAAAATAAGATTTCCAGTCAATGATCAGTTCAGTAGGACCAGAGGACCTAGTCCATTCCATGTAAACAGAGTCCACGTTATTATGGAGACACCACCAGTTTGCACAGTGCCATGCTGACAACATGGTTCCATGGGTTCCATGGGTCTGCGCCTCACTCGAACCCTATAATTCAGCTCTTACTATTTGAAAGCAGGGATCATCTGTCAAGGCCACGATTTTCCAATAGTCTAGGGTTCAACCAGTATTGTCAGGAGTTCAAGAGCTGCACTGCAGGCGATGTTTGCTTTAGCAAATACACTCGCGGTGGTCATCTGCTGCCACAGCCCATTAATGACAAATTTCACCACGCCGTCCTAACGGGTACGTCCGTCGTACGTCCCACGTTGGTTTCTGCGGTTATTCAACCCAATATTGTTTGTCTGTTAGCACTGACAACTCTACGCAATCGCCTCTGCTCTAGGCCGTTACGTGAAGGCACTCGTTCACTGCGTTGTCAGTGCTGAGAGGTAATGCCTGAATGTTGGTATTCTCAGCACACAGTTGACACTGTGGTTCTCGGAATAGTGAACTCCCTAACGATTTGCGTACTGGAATGTCCCATGGATCTGGCTCCAATTACCATTCAGCGTTCAAAGTCTGTTGCTTCCCGTCATGCGACCAAAATCATATCAGATACATTTTCATACAAATCACCTGAGTACAAATAAAAACTTCGCCAATGCAGTGCCCTTTTATACCTAGCGTTCGCGATACTACCGCCATCTGTATTTGTTCATGTCGCTATCCCATGACTTTTGTCGTCTCAGTTTACAGCACAGAACTTTTAAACGATATGTTGTGCACAGTAAAAACAGTCCTTGATTAAACCTGCATCATCATTACCTTCATCTGTAGATTGTTGAGTGAATGACTGGCGTGCATTTTACTTGTGTTTCAATTTCTTTCAGCAAATAAAAAAGTTACGCTACCGCGGGTATTTTACTGTTTACTGAGAGTCAGTTATGCTTGTAATACCATTACCGTTATGTGTAGGTGAATGGTATAGTATGAAATAGTTTTGGACTGGTCTCGAGGAGAAGAAGTGTATTAGCGAATAACAAATGCAGGGTTCTATTTTAAGAAAAACTACTGCTGCTCAAATATTCATAACGACCAAAGTTACAAGAACGGCAGTGGTACTAATCAGTGTCCCCTTGGTAGCAACATTGATACATTTTTTAGTTTGCCTCTCGGCAGAATGTTATTTGGTGTGGTCAAGACAAATGGGACACTCTGTAAGAGGTGAGATCAAAAAGTAGCGGGTATTCTTTGATTTGGCAGGCTTTATACATTCGACTTTCAAATTTTTTATCTTGTCGCTACACGTGTTCCTGAAATATGTTTGCATTTTCACTTGTATAAAATATTTAGATCGTTGAAAGTCAAAAAAGTTTACGTGCTTTCGAGTATTCGGTGAATTTAACTTCCGAAAAAGATGGAGTAAAGAATTTGCATTCACTTTTCTTGAAAAATAGAGTAAAGTGTGCTGGCCACTGTGGCCGAGCGGTTCTAGGCACTTCAGTCCGGAACAGTGCAGCTGCTGCGGTCGCAGGTTCGAATCCTGCCTCGGGCATGGATGTGTGTGATGTCCTTAGGTTAGTTAGGTTTAGGTAGTTCTAAGTCCAGGGGACTGGTGACCTCAGATGTTAAGTCCCATAGTGCTTAGAGCCATTTGAACCATTTTTTGGAGTAAAGTGCAGCACCACATTCGAAATGCTGACTGTGGCTTTTGGTGACTCTACTATAAACAAGAAAAGACTTTAGGAGTAGTATAAACGTTTGAAAGAGGGTCAAAAAGACGTTGAAGGCAACGACCGCCCTGGACTCCCTAGCACGTCAGTTACTGGCGACAGAGTGGAAGAAGTAAAGAAAATGGTTCTGGAAAATCGTCGAATCATCATCAGAGAGGTTGCTGATAATGTCGGCAATTTTTTCAGGTGTTTTGAGCATGATGCATGTAGCCGCAAAGTTCGTTCTGAAATTGTTGAATTTCAACCGAAAATGACGTCCCTTAGACATCGCTCAATAGTTGATCAATAAAGTCGGCAACGATCCGGAAGTTCTTAAGAAGATTATAAAAGGCGACGAAACATGATAATACGTTTGACATCGAAACCGAGGTCCAGTCTTTCCAATGGAAATTGCCCGAAGAACTAAGACGGAAAAAAGTTCGACGAGTTCGATCACATGTGGTGGTTCTTCTCACTGTTTTGTTCGATTACTGTTGGATAGTGCATCATAAGCTCCAGCCTTATGGTCATTAAGGTATACTACAGCGAATGTATGCGCGGTTTGCGTGAAGAAATTCGAAGAAAACGACTAAAATTGTGGCAAAACCATTATTGGAAATTCCATCACGATTATACTGTCGCCCACACTTAATTGCGTGTTCGTGATGTTTTCACAAAAAACAAAACCATTATGGTGCCTCAGTCATCATATACGCCGGATTTCGCCCTCTAGAGTTTCTTTCTACACTCCTGGAAATGGAAAAAAGAACACATTGACACCGGTGTGTCAGACCCACCATACTTGCTCCGGACACTGCGAGAGGGCTGTACAAGCAATGATCACACGCACGGCACAGCGGACACACCAGGAACCGCGGTGTTGGCCGTCGAATGGCGCTAGCTGCGCAGCATTTGTGCACCGCCGCCGTCAGTGTCAGCCAGTTTGCCGTGGCATACGGAGCTCCATCGCAGTCTTTAACACTGGTAGCATGCCGCGACAGCGTGGACGTGAACCGTATGTGCAGTTGACGGACTTTGAGCGAGGGCGTATAGTGGGCATGCGGGAGGCCGGGTGGACGTACCGCCGAATTGCTCAACACGTGGGGCGTGAGGTCTCCACAGTACATCGATGTTGTCGCCAGTGGTCGGCGGAAGGTGCACGTGCCCGTCGACCTGGGACAGGACCGCAGCGACGCACGGATGCACGCCAAGACCGTAGGATCCTACGCAGTGCCGTAGGGGACCGCACCGCCACTTCCCAGCAAATTAGGGACACTGTTGCTCCTGGGGTATCGGCGAGGACCATTCGCAACCGTCTCCATGAAGCTGGGCTACGGTCCCGCACACCGTTAGGTCGTCTTCCGCTCACGCCCCAACATCGTGCAGCTCGCCTCCACTGGTGTCGCGACAGGCGTGAATGGAGGGACGAATGGAGACGTGTCGTCTTCAGCGATGAGAGTCGCTTCTGCCTTGGTGCCAATGATGGTCGTATGCGCCTTTGGCGCCGTGCAGGTGAGCGCCACAATCAGGACTGCATACGACCGAGGCACACAGGGCCAACACCCGGCATCATGGTGTGGGGAGCGATCTCCTACACTGGCCGTACACCACTGGTGATCGTCGAGGGGACACTGAATAGTGCACGGTACAGCCAAACCGTCATCGAACCCATCGTTCTGCGATTCCTAGACCGGCAAGGGAACTTGCTGTTCCAACAGGACAATGCACGTCCGTATGTATGCCGTGCCACCCAACGTGCTCTAGAAGGTGTAAGCCAACTACCGTGGCCAGCAAGATCTCCGGATCTGTCCCCCATTGAGCATGTTTGGGACTGGATGAAGCGTCGTCTCACGCGGTCTGCACGTCCAGCACGAACGCTGGTCCAACTGAGGCGCCAGGTGGAAATGGCATGGCAAGCCGTTCCACAGGACTACATCCAGCATCTCTACGATCGTCTCCATGGGAGAATAGCAGCCTGCATTGCTGCGAAAGGTGGATATACACTGTACTAGTGCCGACATTGTGCATGCTTTGTTGCCTGTGTCTATGTGCCTGTGGTTCTGTCAGTGTGATCATGTGGTGTATCTGACCCCAGGAATGTGTCAATAAAGTTTCCCCTTCCTGGGACAATGAATTCACGGTGTTCTTATTTCAATTTCCAGGAGTGTATTACCGAGGATGGAGGGAACGATGAAAGGGCGTTGTTTTGCCACCACTGATGAGATAAAAACTGAATCGCTGAAGAAGTTAACACCATAACGAAAAGTGAGTTCCGGAAGTGCTTCCAGGTTCGAAAAAAGCTCTGGCACAAGTGTATTGTATCTGCGGGGGACTATTTTGATGGAGACAAAGCTGATGTTGATCAATGAAAAAGATTGAAGCTTCCTGGCAGATTAAAACTGTGTTCCCGACCGACACTCGAACTCGGGACCTTTGCCTCTCGCGGGCAAGTGCTCTACCATTTTTTTTAATCTCATTTTGTTAGTTTTCGTTCGTTTCATCTGCTCGATGTGGACGTCGCAAGACACCCGTTTCAGTTTGTTGTTGATCGATTAACTCAGTTTTTTTGTTACAGAGGGCAGCTAACCCTCTGACCTGACCGAACACGCTGAGTTACCGTGCCGGCTACCATCTGAGCTACCGAAGCGCGACTCACGCCTGGTCCTCACAACTTTACTTCTGCCAGTATCTCGTCTCCTACCTACCGAGTCTCGGTCGGGCACACAGTTTTAATCTGCCAGGAAGTTTCATATCAGCGCACACTTCGCTGCAGAGCGAAAATCTCATTCTGAATGAAAAAGATTGTTTAAGAAAAATAAAAATTTACCTTAGTTTTTGATCACACCTTGTGTACTACAAAGGTAAGCAAAATTAGTAACCCGTTGTGAGTGGCACGCGAGATGACAACTAGAAGTGTCCACAGTGAGGTGCCCCCGCTACACTGAGGCAGCGCAGTTTCGTGTGTGGACGTGTGTACGTGTGTGTTGGGCGCTGTGTCGGAAGCTGGCAGCGCGCCACGGAATGCGGCTGAATCAGCGCGGCAGCATTGTGCGTGTGTGTCTTGGAGAGCCCAAATAGCGGCGGGCCAAGTGCCCGTAACCGGGCCTGCGCCGCCAGAAACAAAGGGGACCGCCTGGGCTCACGCACTTCACTCAGCGATCCTGTCACACGCGCTCAAGTGACGGTGAGAAATGCAGAGTAGCACACTGTATCAAAATGAGTCCAACGCCAACCCAGAACAGTGTACTAGAAAGCGCGCAACTCGCCTTCTACATCTCTCATATAGTAGCTGCACGAAAGTCAGTATGGCATTCTGTGGGTAATGGCATACTAGGAATTCCTTTAACGTGTAAATCTGTCGACTTGTTATGTGCCACCGTCCATCTGTTTCATTTTTCGGTTGGCACAACTCTCTTCAGTTAGGCAGAATCGTGCTGCCAGGCCGTTTAGCCTTCGCTGTTTGTTCGTGGTATGAAGGATGTTCACAGATCCAGTGGCTGCACGAAAATAGGCAGATAGCGGTCGATCGTCACGACCCTTCGAAAATGAACGGGAATTACAGAGGGGAGGTTGAGAATTATCAATATTTGTTGTTGTTGTTGTTGTGGCCTTCAGTCCAGAGACTGGATTGATGCAGCTCTCCATGCTACTCTATCCTGTGCAAGCTTCTTCATCTCCCAGTACCTACTGCAACCTACAACCTTCTGAATCTGCTTACTGTATTCATCTCTTGGTCTCCCTCTACGATTGTTACCCTCCACGCTGCCCTCCAACACTAAATTGGCCATTCCTACATTCCTCAGAATATGTCCTACCAACCTATCTCTTCTTCTAGTCAAGTTGTGCCACAAATTTCTCTTCTCCCCAATTCTATTCAATACCTCCTCATTAGTTATGTGATCTACCCATCTAATCTTCAGCATTCTTCTCTAGCACCACATTTCGAAAGCTTCTATTCTCTTCTTGTCTAAACTGTTTATCGTCCACGTTTCACTTCCATACATGGCTACACTCCATACAAATACCTTCAGAAATGACTTCCTGACACTTAAGTCTATACTCGATTTTAACAAATTTTTCTTCTTCAGAGACGCTTTCCGTTCCATTGCCAGTCTACATTTTATATCCTCTCTACTTCGACCATCATCAGTTATTTTGCTCCCCAAATAACAAAACTCATTTACTACTTTAAGCATCTCATTTCCTAATCTAATTCTCTCAGCATCACCCGACTTAATTCGAGTACATTCCATTATCCTCGTTTTGCTTTTGTTGATGTTCATATTACGTCCTCCTTTCAAGGCACTGTCCATTCCATTCAGCTACTCTTCCAGATCCTTTGCTGTCTCTGTCATCGGCGAACCTCAAAGTTTTTATTTCTTCTCCATGGATTTTAATTCCTACTCCAAATTTTTCTTTTGTTTCCTTTACTGCTTGCTCAATATACAGATTGAATAACAACGGGGAAAGGCTACAACCCTGTCTCACTCACTTACCAACCACTGCTTCCCTTTCATGCCCCTCGACTCTTATAACTGCCATCTGGTTTCTGTACAATTTGTAAATAGCCTTTCGCTCCCTGTATTTGACCCCTGCCACCTTTAGAATTTGAAAGAGACTATTCCAGTCAACATTGTCAAAAGTTATCTTTAGGTCTACAAATGCTAGAAAAGTAGGTTTGCCTTTCCTTAATCTATTTTCTAAGATAAGTCGTACGGTCAATATGGCCTCACGTGTTCCAACACTTCTACGGAATCCAAACTGATCTTCCCCGAGGTCGGCTCCTACCAGTTTTTCCATTCGTCTGTAAAGAATTCGTGTTAATATCTTGCAGCCGTGGCTTATTAAACTGATAGTTCTGTAATTTTCACGTCTGTCCACACCTGCTTTCCAATATGCGTTATGAAAAGAAATGAGCGTTTGACGTCATTGGCCGGGAGGCCTCTTGCGGGGCAGGTTTGGCCGCCTTGGTGCAGGTCTTATTACATTCGACGCCACATTGGGCGACCTGCGCGCCGGATGGGGATGAAATAACGATGAAGACAGCACAACACCCTGTACCTGAGCGTAGAAAATCACCGACCCAGGCGGGAATCGAACTCGGACTTCGTAGGACGGCAATCCGTTACGCTGACCACTCAGCTATCGGCACGGACAATATACGTTATGCTGTCGCATAAGTGACCTTGCAGAAAGAATCTAAGGATTGACAATGAAAGAGCAAAAAATAAAAAATAAAAAAAAATTACAGCGATCGACAATCGGGTTTCATTATTCTGTACACCGAGAAAGACTCTGTGCTAAATTTGCAGGCACATGAAGAAACTGAGGGTACGAGTAGTAAAATTTCTGAATTGACACTATCAGTTGCAACAGTTTTTGATGGTACTGGAAGAAGAGAATGGAGAACTTATATGTTACAGTGAAGTACGTCCGCAGCTCATGGTCTAGTGGCTTGCGTTGCTACCTCTGGGCCGCGGGGTTCCGTGTTCGATTCCCGGCCAGGTTGGGGATTTTCTCTTTCCGGGGACTGGGCGTTTGTGTTGTCCTCATCATTTCATTATCACCACCACCATTTGTGCCAGTGGCTAGATTGGACTGTGCAAAAAACGTAGACTGTGAAAAAATTGGGACTTTCTACGGGCGCTGATTACCGCGCAGTTGAGCGCCCCATAAACCAAACATCATCACTGTAAAGTACGTTAGTTAAGTTAAGCGGCATGCCCGGAACGATTTTTGGATTTAAAACCCAATCTTGTTGAGTTTATGAAGGAAAAAGGAGTGAAAGAACAAAAATTAGAACATCCGAAATGAATTGCAAATATCATATTTTTAGTAAAATGGTTCAAATGGCTCTGAGCACTATGGGACTTAACTTCTTAGGTCATCAGTCACCTAGAACTTAGACTACTTAAACCTAACTAACCTAAGGACATCACACACACCCATGACCAAGGCAGGATTCGAACCTGCGACCAAAGCGGTGGCGTGGTTCCAGACTGTAGCGCCTAGAACCGCTCGGCGACCCACGCCGGCCTATTTTAAGTGAACGTGACTGCATATTGTCCACGGAAAGACACTGCAATGTGAGAAAATCACTTCATTCTGATTTCATGGGGATGCATTTAAAAAGAAAATCGGCTACAGAAGGGACACTTTCTGAGAAACATTGTCCGTTCCATAAGCTTGGTGCCCTTAAAGTAAAGAATTTATTGTAGCCTTGAAAGAATTACAAAGATAGTTTCCTAAGCTTTTTGAGAACACTGACAATCTTACAACTTTTTTCCAGCTGTTTTCAAGATCGCTTCCATTTCAGTTGAAAGCGCATCTGTGCATGTGCGGTTGTAACTGATTAAACTGCACGTTTAATTTCCATTTTGATGACAGATACTTTTACTTTCTAGGACGTATATATTGCTATTCCTTTAAGTAGAGTTTCCACGTCCCCATGATGAAGTTGCAAGAAAATAAGTGCTACAATATTTTCCTCGACATATTTTTTGTGAGAGGCCTTTTTTCGATTAGTGGCAGCCCGAGTGCAAAAATCGATAAAATTTTCTGCTTCTCTCCGTATGCCGACAGTTTGTACCAGATAAAAATTATGTTTTTAGTGCGCTAAAAATAATTAAATAATACTAAAAATTTGTTTTGTTTGTGGCCTATGTTGTTGAGAAAGGTGACATATAAAGTAATGGTATGCAGTGCGACTAAACTGCCATTTTACGGTGGTGTGTTCGCATTTTCCCCCTCTTCCCGCTCAGTCACGGTGCCATGACACAGGGAGAAGTGTGCAGCGGTACTGCGCGCTGTGGCACAGATGCCAGCGCATGGCTCACGAGCTGAATTCTTGGTCACTCTTGTTCTACAATCTTCTTTGCATATTGCATGCTTTTGGGTGTTCAGCCGAGTTGTTGTTTCCATTTTATACACAATACTTCGACACCCGATCCAGTTCCTTCTTCAGGTGCTGCGAGATGAACTGTCATCTGTACTTGCGGCCTGAACTCCAACAAGAATAGTGTTGCTCTCGTTTTCTACCACAGCTGAAATGTGTGTTGAAAGTCTTCTTTTCGAAACGTGTCGAACACCCACTTCGACTAGCGCCACAACTGCGCAAAAGTGGAAGAACTGCGATCCTGGTCATTTCGTCACCTGTAATTACCCTCAACATGAAGGAATGGGTCATCCATGAAAAGCTGACAGAGGTCTTGGCACAGTTCGACGCGGCGTTCCTCCTGCTCCTGGGTCAGCACCCTGGGGACGAACTTGGCAGCAACACACGTTAAGGGTTGCCTGCACTGTTCCGCACGAAAAACTGATAATGGCGGCAGCAAAGTTGTGGATTGTTCTCCAACGATCTTCTTGAAAAAGTTGCATCTGTCGGCGTGTTATAGATCCAGTCTAGAAACTACCCCCTAGTAGCTTAGTACGACTCCCAGTGTCCACTATGCTCTTTGATGCTCTTTTGTGTTTCAGAGCCAACACGAGGTCCCGCGAAACGCCCATTCTCTCGGCGTTTTACACCCCTGGTAGGTGCGACGGCCAGTGAGAGCTCAACAAACTGAGTGCCGGACGCGAAGGCTTGCTAAAATGAAACCTCTGCCCATTTTTTTTAGGTTTCCCGATGTATGTATTTAGACAGATACCTTAGTTATCCAATACCGGAACGTGGCGTTTGCTTCATGAATACGGTTTCCTCGTATTTAACTTCACGTTTCTATTTAAGGCAGAACTCGTTGATATCCTATATGCTTGATTGTTTCAGTCGGGTACTCCTTGAATTTCTCATCGACTGTTCTAATTGGTCTATGTAAGACATGCCATATTCACAGGGAATGTGATACAAACACGGCTTTCGGAGACATAGATCGTCTTTAACATTACAAAGAAGACTTTTTATCATTGTTAGAGTCTAACTCTGCTATTAATAGCGACGCGAGACCAACAACAGTTCACAGTTTGGTTGCAGTCCAGGCAGCGGGAGCACATTACTGGACGAGTCGGTTGTCGAAATATTATGAATAACATGGAAACAACAGTTCGGCGGAACACCCGTAAATGCACTATTAGTCACCCTGAGAAAACCTCAGAAATCGCTTCTTTGCGTATATTCTAATACATCTCGGTGCCTTAGATATTTTCGTCCCCATCGGGTCAAATGAGCTAGTTGTTGTTGCGTATCAGTAGTTAGAAAAACACGTCTCTCCAACTGATAACAATAAACACACTGAAACTTCCCGGCACTGTAAAGCTGTTGTCAGACCGGTACACGAATCCTTTCCCGAGCGGTAGTCAGAGACATTCAACCTTCTTTGCCTATCATTTTAGAATCTCTTTTTTCTGTTCGTTGTCTGTCAATTAAATTTTCACATTTTTTCATAACAACGCATTTCATATACTTCTTGTGCAGTTTTATCCAGTTTTCATTCTCATTCAATACCGTGCTTCTGAACTACACCTACCAAGTTAATATCTATTTCAGGTAGGTCTCTTTTAATTGACGAGGGGTTTGTCCACCTGCGCCAGTCTCCTTGTGATACGTTGCTCTCTGAAATCGCCCTGCGTAATATTACTTGGTTGACAATAATATTTTTTCGCTATTGATATTTATCTCCACCTCACAGACCCCCTCTCTCCTCTCACCCCCTCACCCCCTCTCTCCTTTCCTCCCCTCCTCCCTCCTTCCCTCCTTCCCTCCATCCACCAATTTGATTGTTAAGTCCATCACTACTTCCATTTCTCTTAGTATTTGTCGTGTTCATCCTTACCCTAAATTCTGTGCTGTGTTCATTGTCCCTTTTCGTAAAACCTTTCATTGTGAGAGAGTACCTATATCGTTTGCGAACTGTTAATTTTAAACATCTGCTTCCCTTTCAGAAATGTTCAAATGTGTGTGAATTCCTAAGGGACCAAACTGCTGAGGTCATCGGTCCCTAGACTTAGACACTACTAAAACTAATTTAGACTAACTTATCCTAAGAACAAAACACACCCCCATGCCTGAGGGAGGACTCGAACCTTCGGCGGGAGGGGCCGCACAATCAGTCACATGGCGCCTATAACCTCGAGGTCACTCCGCGCGGCTTCCCTTTCACTTGACATTCATTCCGAAGGCTTCTTTCTATCCCTTCTTTGCTTCTTCACCATGTAAGTTAAACAGAAGTAGCCAAAGGCTGCTGTCCTGCATTCTGGACGTAGTGGGTGTTTCGTCTGTGGTTCATCCTCATTAGCCGAAGGATTTCAGATATCATAGTCTGTCTGTAATCCTGACACATTTAACCATGAAAACAGATAGTATATTAGATTACTCATTATCCTTTATTCTAACTTTCGTTTCTAAGAGCAAGTCAGGATACATGTTCTGCCTCTTTTAACATTCTTGACACGAATTTTTTTCAATGACCTCTCAGATTGTTCTTTATGTTCTTCTTCGAATAACAATATTCGAGACTTAATAAACTGACAGTATCACACTTCCTGTCTTTCTTACAAGACAGTTACTGACGTGACACTCCTCGAAATGCCGGAGTTCATTCGCCACTGTTGCTCGTGTCTTTGAAAATTTTTCGTTGCCAGTTGCGTTACGTTTTTGGCACAATCAATTTTGACCGTGTTACGAATGATGTCTCAAGCATTCACGCTGAAGATAACAGGGTCTAAATACAATGAAACGTACGGATCGCTCTCGTTTTATACATTTTACTCTATGTGTCATTGTCAAGTACACTGCGCAACAGAATTTAAGTTTCACTTCTTCGAAGTCCCTTAATTGTCTTCCACTACAGTTTGAAAACTGGTTCGAAGATGCCTCCGTACTTCCTCTGTATCGGTGCGAAAGCGCGGCTCCCTGCGGAGTCACTTTCGCGCTTGGTGGCGCTTCAGACAGTAGGGTGTCGACACGTGGGAAAAAAAGGCCACAGCTGAGAAGTTCATGTGACATGTAAGGAGCGTTGTTGATGTATCACTGGCGCCAAATTTCACCACAATTCCGCCCAACGCCATCGTGGGCGTGGCACACGCCTGGTAAGGTCATAACAGCCACTCTTCCAAACATTTTACACCTTCTTTGACACCTCTGCGATAGAGGTCAGAACCGCGACGCCCAGCTTTGAAATCACACGGTTTTCTTCTAACCAAGGAAAATATTTCGGTAGCATAAAGGGCATCAGTGACCCACCTCTTTCCTTGAGGCACTGATTCCCGCAAATATCGCGGTCGCAAACGACAATTCGCAGTGCGGTGAGTAATAGGACAGCGTTTGACGCTGCTGAGACCCCTAGACATAGCAAATTTTCTCTAAGCACATTGAACGTGATCGGACCCGACCCTTAGGAGTGCAGTTCGAACACAAATTTTGTTGTTGCACACTGGGGACTGTTTAAAAGCATTCTACGAAATTCGAACGCCATCCGAAGCATATAATAGTACCTAGGCTTCTCCAGATGCCCTGTTTCACGTCCTCCTTTGGGGTGATCATGGTAGTGTGGGAAATTGACACGTGCGTGAATAAAAAGGGTCTCTCCAAGAGCCCTCATCTCGAAAAACCCCTCGGTGTCACCCTCCTACCTTTATTGAGAATTTTAAAATTAAACGATGCAGAGACAACCGTTGAAGTAGTCCTAGTCGCCTGTTGGCAGGTAATCCCGTGACACCCCTCTGATTCTGCTTGCAGGCGACTAGGACTTCTTTACAGATTGTTCTTGAACAAGTCCATTTTAAAATTTTCAATAAAGTGGTAGGTGGGTGCATTCGATGGTTTTGCCGAACCGAGGAGGGGGGGGGGGGGGTTAGAAAAACCCTTTGCTGTTTCATTCACGCACAGTCATTGCCGCACCTCTCCATCATCACGCAACAGGAGAATGCGAAGCAGGGGACTGAAGAAGTATAAGCATCCTCTGCTGCTTCGAATCACATTCAAATGTCATCGAGTGGTTTTCAATGGTCCTTAATGTTTCCAAATGGGACCGATCAAGTTCAATGGGGATGCAGCCCCATCATGTCCTTGTAGAAGGGTTGAAGTGCCCGGGGGGTGTCGCTGTGTCAGAAGTTGTCAAGAACGTCGTCCTGTTGTCACTGCACAGAGGACTGTCGTTTTCGACCAAGAGATGTGTAAGAATCAAGGCCGCAAGGAAAGGTGTGTTTTCATTGACCCTTTTGTGCCACCTCCTGAGGCCCGTTCAAAAAAGGGAACTACTCGCAAATGTCCAGTTAAACATTTCTCGTTACGGTCTTTGAACTATCTCGTTGCGCTTGTTTTTGCCGGTGGCGCCCTTCCATACTGGAGTCGGTTGTACCGCACCACCGTTGTCACAGATTCGGATTCTGCATAGCAGTTGACACATTGGGCGTTGCCCTCATCTGTCGTCATTTTGACGCATTGAAAGTCAAATCTGCAACAAAGCACGAAGGAAAACTACTTTGAGAGCTGCTACACGTTTCTCTAATACTCAACAGTTTTTTTAACTGATAGCGGTACATTATGGATACTTATACATAAATGCTGTCGTAGTAGACTCATACGAGAACAACGTTCCATAATCGTCAACGCATCCGAACACCCTTACGCAATGCGGAATTGTCCAGTAGATGTCACAAGAGGTGCACACGCCACTATTAAAGGAGACGGGGAGAATTGTATTGTCAATAGAGAAGCGCTAACCGAGAGTTTTCGGTCAGGACAGCTCAGTGACTTCGAACATGGATTAACCGTTGGGTATCACTTGAGTATCAAACTCACCAGACCCATTTAAACCCTTCTAAAACTGCCCAGGTCAAGTGTTGATGATGTGATCGTGAAGTCGAAACGCGAAGGAACAAGCACAGTTAAACCAAGATCAGGGGGACCGCATGTGTTGGCGGACAGTGAACCTCGAGCATTGCGGTGAGTGGTTGTAAAAAATTCAATGAAATCTGTGGAAGGAATCACTCGCGAGTTTTAAAGTGCTACCAGCAGTCCAGTTAGCACAGTGACTGTGCTTAGGAAAATAAAAGAATGAAGTACAATGGTCGAGAACCTTCTCAAAAGCCACACATTTCCGTGGTCAGTTGTAAATGACGTTTGAGGTGGCGTAAAGAGTGGCGGTACTGGACAATGGATGACAAGAAACGAGTGATTTGGTGTGATGAACCACGATATACCCGGTGGCAAACCGATGGAAGGTTCTGAGTTGGCGAACGGCCTGGAGAACGTTACCTGCCAACAGTGAAGGACGGAGGAGGTAATGTTGCGGTGTGGGAGTGTTTCTCGTGGTTGCGTGTGGCCGAAGTATTGCGCTTAAGGAAACGCTAGATGCAGACGGGTACGAACACATCTTACTTCTTCGTGTACTGCGTACAGTAGAACAACACTTCGGAAACAATGATTGTCTGTGTCAGCATGATAATGCACCCCGTCGTACACCAGTATTGTAAGACAAAGGTTTCTGGGCAGTAACGCTTCTGAAAGACAATGGTCTATATATGAAGACAGTAACGGTTCCCGAAAGAACAGATACCATTGATGACCGTGCAGCTTCTCTAGACTAAATGATAATTAATTGAAACCCTCAGCTGCTGACAGGTGTTGTTAATATACCTCGATGGGGACAGCTGAAAATATGTGTCCCGACCGGGACTCGAACCTGGGATCGCCTACTTACATGGCAGACGCTCTGTCCATCTGAGCCACCGAGGACACGGATGAACAGCGCGACTGCAGGGACTTATCCCTTGCGCGCTTCCCGTGAGACCCACATTCCCAACTGTCCACAATCTACATACGTAATCTTCCTAAGAGATATTTGCCCATCCACTCATTACTCGCGCGCACTATGGCGACGATTCCCGTAAGAGTTCGGACAACCTGTGCACATTCGCGCAGACGAAAGTCAATGGCCGAGTAGCCTTTCAAATATATAAGAAGATAGTAACTGTTCCCTAAAGAACCTTTGATGACCGTGCAGCTTCTCTTGAATAAATGATATGATAATTAATTGAAATCCTCAGCTGCCGGCAGGTGTTGTTGATATACCTCGATGTGGACACATTTTCAGCTGTCCCCATTGAGGTATATTAACAACACCTGTCGGCAGCTGAGGGTTTCAATTAATTATCAGTTAGGCAATGGTCTGCCCACAGTCTCGACGTGAACGCAGTGGAACGCCTTTGCGAAAGACTGGGCTGCAATTTCTCCACAAATATTAAGATACCCAATTGAATGTGTCCCTGTAACATTACAGCCTGTAATTACATGAAATTTTGTTTATATTCTGAATCTGATAATAAAGAGCATTAAAATTACTTATTGGAACTTTTTCTTTGGCTATAATACTGGGTCCAAATGATATCTTTAGTTTAATCTTAGTTACTTTTGTAAAAGTCAATAATAATACTGTTGACTTTCATTTACTTTAAAACTGCAAAGTAGCTATAGCCTATAGATACATTGGAAACAATTCATTTGGTTTTTGTTGACCATGTAAAGAAATAAAGCTTCCTTTCGGAACAGTTGCACCCAGAAATGTTATCAGATTTCGAGAAAAATAAATGACTGCAGGTTCTAATGAGTGGAATACGCAACTAGTAATCACACATAAAATGGCCTCTGAAATAATTAAGAACAAAATGGAAAACACCCGTATTTAACTATCGCAGTTGCAGATAATGAATTTTTTTTTTCTTTTTGCCCATAATGAAAGAGGTCCTTCAAATAACGCAGTCTTGATGTCACAATATATTTTAATGCTTTTAATAGACCAGCAGTTTACGTAAGTAAATACAGCTCACATTTACTGTTACAGCTAAGCTACAAAGACCTAATTCCATCCAAGACCTACTGACAAGAGAACAAGAGCTTTTTACACTCGTACATATCCTTTAATAACATTCTAACAGTGTTATCTTTGCGTAATTTTTGTCTCAGTATTAGTTACAAGGTCCATGCATCGCTGCAGCTCATAGTGGAACCAATAAAATTATATATTTTTCTCTTAAGCGTAGTAGACGCTGTCGTTTAGTAATTATTTCACTCGATATGGGGGAAGAGTCGGTAAGTATGTCTGTGATGCCGCATCCCCAGCAGAGTTCATGCCAACATAATGGCGAAGGGTGGCGGCCATAACCATTATTAACGTCCCATAATAGGTGCCCAGATATTTTTGATCAGACAATGTATTTAAGCGACAACAGTACATTGTATAGACACAAACACACGGTGTGATTGTGTAAAATTGTAAGATTACGAGTATGCATTTGAAAATGGCACAAGGCCGAAATCAGCTGATCGTTTCAAGTAAATGACTGTGATCTTAGTACAGCTAAGGTGAAAACGGAATTGTCCTTTATCTTGTGTAGCGACAGCACGTTTTCCGCAGGGGAAGGGACTTCAGTCCGTGAGCGCGAAGGGTAGTAGTGTCTGACTTGACGAGCAGGAGTAGCTGCGCGCTGAGGCGGTGTTTTTGCTGCCAGGCCGTTCCATTTATACTGCGAGCGCCGATATTCCGGGCCGGAAGGCGACCACGGAATGTGGCGACCAAGGACGCGGCCTGCCGGCGCGCGACGCCGACCTCACGACGCCGGCGCCGATGCGGCAGAAACGTCAGCGCGAGGCCGAAGCTTGCCCTTAGCTGCGCAAGCGCTTCGTCGCCGATATGAGAGCTTTATTTCCGGAAATAGCCACCGCTTGCTAAGCAAGCAGGTGTGCGCAGGGGCCGTTCGAAATGGCACGCTGGATAGAACAATGGACTCTGCATCGACCAATTTGATCTCTGATTTCCGTGCTTAGCACAAACAACTCCTCGCGATCTCCCGAGTCGATCTTTCAGCAGACATACTGATTATTTTTGTTTCCCTACTATCCTACAGAGCAATTTGCTCCGAAAACGGCGTCAACAGGTCCTCGAAACTACCATACAAAATTGAAAAAAAGAAAAGGCAATTCTGATGGTGAATAAACTGCAGTGACACAGAGCGCTATTGACACGTTTCCCCCTTCAATAGCCGGCCGCTGTGACCGAGCGGTTCTAGGCGCTTCAGTCTGGAACCGCGCGACCGTTACGGTCGCATGTTCGAATCCTGCCTTGGGCATGGATGTGTGTGACGCCCTTAGGTTAGTTAGGTTTAAATAGTTCTAAGTTCTAGGAGACTGATGACCTCAGATGTTAAGTCCCATAGTGCTTAGAGCCATTTGAACCATTTTTTGAACCCCCTTCAATAAACTTCCTATGCAGCGTACAATTCCGTTCTCAGTGACCTCATTTGTCAATATCGAACTGGCTGTTTTAACTGACCTTTCGTACACAGAGTATAACACTATCGTCAGTATTTCGACTGTTTCGACGAAGTCTCATGTTCTTTTATCGTTTATCAGTATTTTCACAACTACATACTACGCTTTCTCATATCGTTTGTATTTCAAGTAGATTATTGCTCTTCTGTTGATATTTTCACAACTACATACTACGCTCTCTCATATCGTTTGTATTTCACGTAGATTATTGCTCTTTTGTTAATGTGTACATAATGTTTACGACTTTCTAGAACTCATTTCTGCATTTGGAGCCTTAATTACGCAATCTGTTTAATTACTTCTAAACTAACTTGCGTTTATGTAATTGGTATCACTGATAAACATTAATTTTTCAAGAAATTTAAGGCTGGAGGAGTTATGCAATTTACGAATCGGTGTGGTGAACACTTAGCAACCGTTGCCACTGATAGGTGCTTCAGCTAAATACGTTCGTGCCGTGTTATAGTTGAGTGTTCTTCTAACGTTTTAAAGTCTTACCATGAAAAAGTTAACGAATTATAAAGTACGTATTAAAGACCGGAACGATGGGTAGAGCTAAAAAAACGTCTGTATTCGCCCGCGAAAATGTAACATGTACTTGCAGTTATTTTTTTCGTTCCCTTATTTACATAGTTCGGAAACTAATTGACGCATAGAAACCAGTCCATAGTTCGTTGCCGTAATGAGCTCCTCTGCTTTGCATGCGATGCTTGAGATGAGTACTAGAGAAAAGGAAGCTGAAGTCCCTTACTTAAATTATCGGCGAATCTTGCTTTATCAGTAACATTAATACAAATTAGAACATAATTGTTGATACCTAAAGGACATTCCTGGCTTAAAAAGGTAGTAGAAGATTACTCTTCACGCTAAGTCCCTGTTGCAGTTGTTTTCTTACTATTTATCCACAGATGTTTCAACATCTGTTTATCATACTCTGCGGTTCTCGTTTTTATTTCTGTAAAATGTAAACTTTCGGTTGGCTTTGGTATGACTACTGTCTTGAAGCTGCATGTATGTAAAGGGTAACTTGCAAAGGTTGACCTACTGTCGTGCATTTGATTGTTTGGCAGCATTTCATCCGCAAGTAGTTGAAAATATTTTTCTTTACTCAAAAATCAATTTTCGTATATTCTAAGAATGACAGTAACGGGTGTTCTGTATTTAATTTTAGCAGAACATGGAGTTTTTTAAAAAGCGAATTTGTAAGATTATTATTAGGCAAACAATCCCATTACAGATACAAGAGTTACAGGCAGAATCATTACTAATGTAGGTATTTATTTCAATTGCAGCAATTGTAAACAAAAACAGCCATTAGTTAAATGTGGTTACCTTCGCTTTCATTTACCTCATACTATTGAGTCGTATACATTTATCAGACAACTTATATTATCTGATAGTCTTTGGTCATTCCCAGCGCCAAGAGAGAAGTTTTAGAATGAACTAATAATTCGTTCATCATAAAAGCGTGTCGAAACGTCTGACTTCTTGCAATGATCGCCAACACTGCGTCGTGTTCCTCAAAACTGAGTGTCTTTCTGAAGACATTCCAATATTTCTTATGGTATCTTCAGTTTAGTAAGTGAAGCAAATGTATGTGAACTTTTCCAGTCTGTTTAAAATAGGAATACCCGACTCAGATTTTAATTTGGTAGCATGCAAAAAACTATATTTTATAGAAACTGTTCTAGTGAAGACGTGGAGTGCGGTTCTAGGCGCTACAGTCTGGAACCGAGCGACCGCTACGGTCGCAGGTTCGAATCCTGCCTCGGGCATGGATCTGTGTGATGTCCTTAGGTTAGTTAGGTTTAATTAGTTCTAAGTTCTAGGCGACTGATGACCTCAGAAGTTAAGTCGCATAGTGCTCAGAGCCATTTGAACCATCAATTTGAAGACGTGGAAGTTGATCTTACTAACGTTTGGAAAAGTAATTGTTGGATCTGGGAACACAGGTAGGTGGAGGGATACCATTGCAACGTATTAACAGTGGAAAGGTAATTAATTATTTTAGTAGTTATATACCTACAAACTTGTTGGGTCTGTGAACACAGTTAGGTGGAGGGATACCATTGCAACGTATTAACAGTGGAAAGGTAATTAATTATTTTAGTAGTTATATACCTACAAACAGAATGCATTTGTTATTTGCAAATCATTTATTTGCTTTTGAATAGAACTTATCTCCTAATTTCTATTCTATCCTCACTCTTAGATAATGGATGCCAGAAAAATATCGTTCGCAGATGTTAATTATGCATACCATTGGCTGTCGATTCAATTAGTGAAGTCTGTCTCTCTCTCTCTCTCTCTCTCTCTCTCTCTCTCTCTCTCTCTCTCTTTCTCTCTCTCTCCCCCTCTCCCTCTTTCTTTGCATTTATCCTATTTATCCTGTCTTAACGGATCCACTG